>NC_085026.1:14335811-14393311 GCF_963692335.1 Osmerus eperlanus | reverse complement strand
AGGAGAGAGGAGAAGGGAGGAGAGAGGAGGGGAGAAGAGAGGAGAAGGGAGGAGAGAGGAGAAGGGAGGAGAGTAGGCAGGGGTGCAGGCAGTAGAAGAAAGCCAGGTTCAGGGACCTGCCACTGGGTTTTTGAAGTCTGGGTACAGCTGGATGGTAGGAAGGTACATTCTCTCTCTCTTTCTTTTGCTCTCTGTCTCTCTCCCTCTCTCTCTATCTCTCTGTCTCTTTCCCTCTCTCTCTCTCTCTCTCTCTCTCTCCCTCTATCTATCTCTCTCTCTTTCTACCTCTCTTTTTCTCTTTTTCTCTTTTTCTCTTTCCCCCCCCTCTCTCTCTCTCTCCCTCCCTCCGGAAAAGACCAAAACCTATGTGTGTGTTTGTGTGTGTGCATGTATGTGTGTGTGTGAATGAGTGTGTGAATGTGTGTGTGTGTGAGTGAGCTGTGGGACAGCACAGGGGATGGTGAGGCTCACTGACGTTAACTTGCCTCAGGGTTCAATTAAAAATAAAGCTGAGGTTGCTACAGGGATGTAGGCGACAACTGCTGCATCAGCTGCAGTGGACAACAAGCTGCTGCTACCAACCCATACAGGCAAAGGTTAACCTCCGGATTTCTCCTCGCCAAAACAAAAGGACAACAGACTCAAACCAAACTAACCTGAGAGGTTGCGTATTTTATGTTGCCGCAACAGCATTAATATAAAGTAAATACAGTGTGGCCACACAATGACGTTTCACGTTCATAAAAGCCCGAACCGTGCTGTAGTTAACGTAGTTTGCATCCAGTATTACTGTATTCATTAACCGTAACAATGTTTGTTTAGGTAGAGTGACCTCTGCCTTGCAGAGGACGAATGAGACTGTCCAAGCCTTTGCCTGTGTCGTGACACACACACTCCTACACACACGAGCATGCACACACACACACACACTCCTACACACACGAGCATGCACACACACACACACACTCCTACACACACGAGCATGCACACACACATACTCCTACACACATTTACATTTACATTTTAGTCATTTAGCAGACGCTCTTATCCAGAGCGACTTGCTGCAGTGACATCATTTTTTCTGAGTGGTGATGACACAAATGGATAAAAAGGATTTGGTGGATTGAATAAAAGGCTGAATGAGAGAAAGAAAGAGACACAGAGACAGGATAATAACAACGGAAGGAGAGAGGGAGACAGGAAAGACGGGGGAGAATGAGGTAACGAGACTGAGTGATAGATGGATAGAGAGAGAAAGACAGAGAAGGAAATATATAGAGAGAAGGAGAGATGAGCTTGTCGTCAGTCAGTTGGAGCCCCAGTGAAGAGGCAGTCACTCAGTCCTAATGAAGCGTTCACTGATGCTCCGTGTCCGTTGCCGGAGGCAACTGGCTGGACATCATAACTGTTATTTCGACAGACACGAAGATATAATAGATATTGCCGACCAGATGTCCTTACAAAGATAAAGTATATTTAGAGGGCAGATTTTAATTTATGTACCCTTTGAAAAGGCTGTATTGGTTTTGTACTTATTTGTACTGGTCTAATCCTATTCTATTCATTACAGAAGTGGGAGTCCATTGTAAAACAGTTTCCTTGTTTGAACAGCCGGCTGGGGGGGGGGGGGCAGATTGACGAGGCCTTCCTGACTCAGACGTAAGAAACAGACAGTCCTGTTTGCCTCACTGCATTCTTCCAACTGTAAGTTTAGCTGGAAGACATAAACAAGAAACTTGGACAGGTTGCTAAAGCGAGCCATGCTAACTCAACAATTAGCTCGAACCCAGCTGGCCCTAACAAGCACAGACATACAGTAACTAAACCAACTATTTCCGCTTGCTTTTCTAATTTGATAGCAATGCTAATCTTATCTAATCTGGTTTTCCTGCTAGCCCCAATAACTGTTAACCCTCGTAAACTGGCTAGCCAGTCGACAGACTGAGGAAAAACCCATGAGACAGCCAACACAAACAGACAGGCATTAACCTACTGTGGTAGCCTCAGTCCTCTGGTTAGTTCTCCTCCCACACAATAAAATACTGCCTTTAGCACAACCAAATATCAAAGGGTTGTCAAGTATCTGACTCATCCATTATCGGGTAAACGCGAGACCAGTTATATTGTGGGGGCAAAGTCATATTGCGGGGGAAAAGTTCTCTTTATTATCTTTCAGGGAAATGTGTACTATCATTGGTAAATGTAGATATTATTCTCGTCGCCAATTAAAGCAGAACTGGGAAAAGGGTGATGTGTGTTCTCTTTGAGATCAGTGAGCCAGCACACTCCAAGTGGTTCAGATGTTAGACCCAGCTAGACTCTGGTCTAACAGAGACTAACTAACCAGAAAAGATAGTGAAGGGGTATTCAATATATATCATACACACACACTAACATACTCACATCATATTTGACGACTGTGATGTTGCTGTGCGCAGCCAAAGTTAGTTCAATAGTAGTGGCTGAGTACCAGACTGATATGAATATCTGATCCGTCTAAAATAACACACATACCGAGAAACCTCTCTGTATGGAAGTGGTAGAGGAGTTGTTTTGCATACAGCTCCAGGGTATGAGATCAAGGCCAGAATAATAGAGCAAGTGGGAGCTTGTCCAACTTACAGTACAGACATATTCTATCACTACAATATACATATATACTTATATTATACACATAGATTAAGTAGAGCAATCTACAATACATCTTTCTTGTTTAATTGTATTGTATGTCTTACAGTTTTTCTCAATTGCTAAGACACATTTCTTGAATGTGTACTGTGTTTTCTCCAAACTCTAAACACACATCTTCATACTTACACTGTTTTGGCCCAACCCTTGGCTTTTGACCCAAAATCAAACACAGTAGTCAAAACCATATTATCTGTCGTATAAACCTAACTTTGCATTCAAAATACACACAAAGCCCTCAAATAAATTCAACCTTCTGAATACCTTTTAGACACTGCTAGGAGGAATTGAAAACACTATTATAAAAAGCTTTTCAAGAACCATTGACTATAACGTGTCCCTGAATTTTAGATATGTTCCACCTCATGAGTTTGACATGATGTCATAAAACTCACAATTACTGCAATTGTCCTTCTTACAGGCTGTGTATTTTCTATTTACATTATACAGCAATTGCATTTTGAGCTATTGTTACTGTAGTGGTCACAGTATACAAATAGTAGTACTGTTAGTCAACAACACAAATGTATTGCTGTAAATTGTAATTTGGGGAACAAAGGCTAAGAACACAAGGAAATAAACAAATAATTTGTACCTGGGTAACAGAGCTTGAGTACAGTACTGTTCATTGTGGGTCAGCATCCTATCTCTGACCAGGGTCAGGCCAGAGATTTTCCTCAACATCACAGGCAATGTTTTCTCTAGCCAAACAGCAGGGAAAATGCCCCTGAATGCCTGAGCCATCCATGACAAGACTCAAGAGCAATGTCCCCACAAACTTCTTCCATGGCTTGGAGAAGGTTGTTCTGTCATAGGGATTTCTGTCATAGTGTGGCATGGATCTCATTTGAGATTGTTGTTCTTCTTCCTCTTCCTCTGCCTCTTCCTCTCCCTTGTCCACCTCCTCTCATTTGGACAATTATTCCTTTTCTTCTGATATTTGCATCCATGATTTCAAAGTACAGATGAGCTTACCTTTGTATTCATTCCAAACCCCTGATTGCTTGTTGAGTATATTTGCTTGTTAGTTAGCTTACACATGGATAATTGGTTGTTAAGGGTGTTTGAATTGCGCTGTTTTGAGTTTACTTATCAAATGGCAGTGTTTTCTGAATGACATAATGATGATAATTGTGTCTTAAAGTAAGAGGTGTGTTAAGACTTTTGCAAAGAAGTGTGAATGAACCTGAGAAATGTGTCAAAAATGGTAAATTGTGTTTAAAGATTGGGGTACATGGTCTTTATGCTGGGATTTGGCAAAATGGTTTTGTGGGGATGGCTTACACATACCATTTTTGTGTGTTAGCAATCAAGAAAAACTGTATTTATACACAGTCTTTTATCTATTTCATTTACATTTTATATCTATTGTAGATATGTAGATTGTATATATGGTCTAATGGTGTGTTGTGTTTGTGCATCTTTTACAACACAGCAGGGGTAACTGGACATGCTGCTATCGACCCTCATCTGTACACTCATATTATGTGGTCTGACCGCTATAACACACAGACAGGTTATAGGTTACCTGGGTGAGTGGAGATTGGAAGAGAGAGTAAGATATTGAATGGTTGCACACTAGAGAGAGTGCAGCCGCCATTGTGTGTGTGAGTCCAGTATGGATCTGATCAAACACAATGGCTATTGATTAGTTATTGATGTTTGACAGTCAAACAATGTCTAGGAGGTGTGGCTCGTCATCTAATCAATCGCCTGTGGCCAGTTGTACTGCAGAGTGACCTGTGTGTAGTATTTGATCTGTATATTCACTGCATCAATTCAGTTGAAACCGATTCTTGTTTTTACGGCAGCGGAATGGTTCCACACCACCCTGTATTGTAAGGGCTAAAGCTTATTGATTTTGCCCAGGTGAAAGATGTGCTATTACCTTGGCTTGGTCTGCACTTCATGTTCTTGTGGCAGAGACGGAGAGAGAAGGGAATGTGTGTGGGTGCGTGTGTGTGACAGTCAGAGTGTCAGAAAGTGTGTTAGTGTGTGATAAAGAGAGTGAGTGATAGAGAGAGAAAGAGAGAGACAGAGAGAGAGATGGAGAGAGAGTGAGAGAGAGATGCAGAAACACCAATAAGCAGTGAGAACAGTGAGTTCAGTCTGCGTGTCTGCTGTTGGGACTGTCTTGGTTATTTTCAGGTTCTTGCGGGCAACATTTACACCTTTGAATAGCACAGAATGACCTCACTCTCCATCTTCTTTGGAACTCATTAAAAACAGAGTTTGAGTCTTTGGAATCAGTACTTATTTCATGTGTCTTCATTGAATTAATATTAATATCAATGCAGTGAACTGTCAAATGAATTACAGTGTTATTACTCAGGCAGAGAGAATTATATTAATTAATAGGAAAGTTATTTTTTATTACTTAAGGGATGAAAGTCATCCTCCTTCTCCTGTACGAGCCTACATCACTGGTGACAACAAGGATGTTGTATTGATTGACCTTCTGACATGAGGGGAGCAATGTTCTGAGAGAGGCCCCAACCCCTTTGACTCTGAGAGCTGGTGGGTTGGTAACAGGCCTGGTTCAAGCTCCTTGTTCCTGTTCATATTGACAGATGGCAGAGTGCCAACCTGGTAGACAGGGATCCTCAGTCAAAACTCCCACACTCTTTTTTTCCACCTCTCTCTCTCTCTCTCTCTCTCTCTCTCTCTCTCTCTCTCTCTCTCTCTCTCTCTCTCTCTCTCTTTCTCTCTCTCCTTTTTCTCTCTCTGCTGCTCCTTCCTTTCATCTTCTCTACCCTCCTCTCTTTTTCTCATTCACAGAGAAGAAAAGAACATCCACGCCTTTCACCACAAAACTCAGGCTAACGTGTACATGCTACATCTGATCTGGACTGGATATAAATACAGCAGAGGCTGGCCCGGGCTTCCTGCTACCGTATTCCCTGGTGTTTTGTTTTCCCAACAATCACAGAGGGACAGCTGAGCCCAGTCTGAACCCACACCCAGAAACGGACCAGACAATAGAGCCTCTGCACATACGCAGCTATAACACTCAGGTCCATGCAGAAGCTTCACCTGACAAACAGAAGAGAATGGCAGCTCTGTGCGCATACGCTGCGTCTCTAATTACTGAGGTAAAATAATGTTTAGTCATTCAATTTTTTTCCAGCCGTTATGACACGTTTCCTGTGATACAATGCAACACGACAATCCATTATTATACGGTTAGTTGTTACAGGTATACTGCGTATACACTTAAACCGGTAGCTGTAGAGACATGTTGAGATGACACTGTGTTAACAGGTCCACTATGCATGGTACACTGGGTGTGGAAGGAGCACAAATGAAGAATCAGAGGTTTATTTCTGTAAAACAGGGGGACAGCTATTTGGAAATAATAAATTGTTGACAGAGGGTAAGATGTGAGTCCTATATCCCTCCCCCTTCCACAAATCAAGCTGAATTCTAGGGCTTAGCCAACAAGGTTTGGCAAATCTTCTTAAAATCCACCCGTTGAGTGAAAGTAAAGGCCCTTGGGTACATCAAAATAATGAAAAAAGGTTTTGCCCCAGAGCAACACTACGTGAAAAACAACTAAATGAAGTCTATCAACTGATCAATGTGAACACCACAAACCAAACAAAACACGGTTGAGAGAACCTAATATCCCATTTGTCTGCCTACCTGCCTGCCTGCCTGTCTGCCTGTCTGTCTGTCTGTCTGTCTGTCTGTCTGTCTGCCTTTCTGTCTCTGCAACATCACATATGAGGCTGAATGGTGCTCCAAATTTATAGCTTTGCAGTCTCAGAGTAGTGATTCATAGAGCAATGCATATTAAGTAGAAATAAACCTTTTACAGTTCCAGTGCAATGGTTGTGTATTTGCTTGTGAAAATAGCCTGAAACGTCCCTTGGGATAAGCATTTTACAGTAATATGTATTAAATGCTTTCAACATTGTGATGATGATGACGTTCACCAGCTTGTACCACCGGCCACGATAGGCTATCGCGTTGAGATATTTTAAACGTTTGTTGTCCTATTCTTTCTCCACCTCATTATCATCATTACCACATCACAGCTGAATCACTGAACTAGTGAGGCATACAAAAATCCCAGAAAGTATTCATTCACACAATTCCATAGCAACCATGCACGCGCGTCGGGCCCGTGCACCTAGCACTGCTAATGGAAAAGTTACTGGAGAGAGAGAGAGAGTGAGTGAGAGCAGGATGCATCAGTCGCCATTACTGCCTGGGATGAGAGGGGAGGGAGCAGGGCTCGGATTACACGCATACCACTTATAACACAAAATATATGAAAACAATACATTCTGGAATAGAAAAAGGGTATGCTGCGTGTTGTATACGACTTGCGGGGCTCGAGGAACTGATCAATCGAATTATGTGGATTGAAAAAAACACTTGGAATGCTATATTTTTTCGTGCTTTCGGGAGCTGGGAGCGACCATGTTAGCTAGGGGAATGTATTTGGAATGGGCTGCATCGACTTTCTTCATTACTAAACCAGACTCTGCATAGAATTCTCCGGGACTATCAAATTGAGGTTGTATACATTAAGATTTAAGGAAGGGTACTGACACATTTCTTAATAATGTCTTTTTCTTTTAGATTTCACTCTCCGTTAAATGTATTGTTCGCTCAGCTAGCTATCCATGTCTGGCAAGCTAACGCCAGCTAGCCAAGCTAAGCTGTGAAAGCAAGCGTTTTTTGCGTTGTATATGGGCAAGGCCCACTGTTTTGAGCTAGTTTGATTGCTTGGCAGATGTCATGGTTAGTCTTTTGGCAATCATTAGCTAATAACTTGTTATTCAAGTGTTAAGTCAACATAGTTTGTTAATATTGTATAGTGTCATGCGACCGTTTTTAAATCAACCATTTATATTGGTATCATATTGGTAGTGTGTCAGGCAGTTGCCACTTGTTAATAGGGCTAGTCTTCCAGCAAGCAAGCTAACATAACTAATGTTGGTTTTATTGGGATGGGTTTCATGAGTACTAGCTGTCTGTGACGTTAGACTGGGTTAATAGTTGGACCTCCGATGAAAGTCAAGTTGATTTCGATACGTTGAGAAGTTTTAGCGTAATGCTTGAATTTAGCTTTTGATAATTGCTTGTGTGTCAAACGATTCTTATTTTGTGTACACAATGCTGCAGGTCACCTTTTAAAACCAGTGCATTTCAGAGCATTTTGTCTAGAAGGTCGGGGAATCACTCAAGTGAATCACATCACTTATTTCTGCTTTTCTTGAGTGTTAGGGAACTACTGCCTGGATGAAATGTGTGTTTTTTCGTTATGCTCTTACTGGCAGTTATTCTTCAGCATGGAGTGTGCTTGGAGGTGATGTATTGCTGCTGGGGGTGTTGCAAGACATCAACCAGCAAGCCGATGTGGAGGCAGGGGAGCATTTATGATTGCTCAGATTCATAGACTGGGACTGATGCATTAGCTTTTTTATGAGGCAAGAACTTGATTGACATCCTAGTCTGTTTACACAATGACTGGTACACTGGTTAGGGTGTGTATCTTAACCATTCATTGGTAACTGACTCAGTGTAACATACTGAGTCAAGTTTTTTTTTTGTCAAATAAAGCTCGTTTGGGTTTGTGTAATACAAAGAGCCAAAAGTAGGTATTTGCAATGATGACAGTAATGAACATCTGTTATGTCTGTATCAGTTCACTAAATAAGTGTTTGCCTTTGAGTGATGAATGTGATATCTTGGAGATGTTCTATTTTATTCTCTGCGCAAAGCAAATCATTTCTAGGTCACTGGCTGTCAAAGGCTGAAGTTGCATGCCATTTTTATCCTCAGCACAAATTGGTTGAAAGCAGCTCTTTTTCCTCTGACCGTTTCTCCGGGTAGGAAAAATTACACAGCAGAAAAGGATCACTGAGCAAATTACTCTCTCGTCTCCTACCCTGGCAGCTCTGACTGTTGAGGTTCATCAGTTCATTTGTGTTGCTCATCCATTCAGAAATGTCAGTTCCTTGAAAAGAATAGATGACTTAACTGTTCTAGGACAGCCTGTGTTATGCTTTCATATAAAACAAACATGTTTTTTAATAGTTCCCTCTGTTTACTGTTTTTCAGGAAGGTGAGAAACTAGAGGGAGAGAAGCATAAGGACCTAGAACAGTGGAGTCTACAACTACAAAAGGAAAAGCCATGAACATGTCCCCTCACCACTACTAAGTCATGAAACTGGATGGATAGCTGGATACCCTTTCCTCTGTGTGACCAGGCGATGAGCGGGGGTCTATAATGGCCAAGAACAAGGAGGCGCGCCCCCCAACATTTGCTGTCAGCGTGGTGGGCCTCTCAGGGACTGAGAAGGAAAAGGGCAACTGTGGCGTGGGCAAGTCCTGCCTTTGCAACAGATATGTGCGCCCCAATGCAGACAGCTACTATAGCGAGCACACTTCTGTGTTGAGCACAATTGACTTTGGGGGTCGAGTGGTAAACAATGATCACTTCCTGTACTGGGGGGAGGTGCACCACCGAAGTGATGACGGTCTTGAGTGTAAGATTCAGATCGTTGAACAGACTGAATTTATTGACGATCAGACTTTCTTACCACATCGCAGCACAAACCTGCAACCCTACACAAAGCGGGCTGCAACCTCTAAGCTGCAGTCAGCGGAGAAGCTAATGTACATTTGCACGGACCAGCTCGGCCTGGAACAGGATTTTGATCAGAAGCAGATGCCCGATGGAAAGCTGAACGTTGATGGATTTGTGCTGTGCGTGGACGTGAGCAAAGGCTGCAATAGGAAATTTGACGACCAGATGAAATTTGTCAACAGCCTCTACACTCAAATGGCCAAGTCGAAAAAGCCGGTCGTCTTTGCGGCGACAAAGTGTGACGAGTGCGTGGAGCAGTACCTGAGGGACTTGCAGGCGTTCGCCGCCAGCAAAAAGAGCCTGTTGGTCATCGAAACCGCCGCTAAATCAAGCATCAACGTGGAGCTGTGTTTCAACGCCTTGATCCAGCAGATGGACAAGACGAGAGGGAAGCCCAAAACCATCCCTTACCTAGAGGCCTACAAAGTACATCGTCAGCTGGTCGCCTCGATGTCAGACAGGTTCGAGAAGCTCATTGTGCAGACAGTTAGAGATTACCACACGAGTTGGAAGATGGTGATGAACACCTTGAAGAGCCACCCAGACTATGAGGAATACATCACCCTGGAGGGAACCAGGAAGGCCAGAAACACCTTCAACAAGCACATCCAACAGCTGAAGCAGGAGCACATCAAGAAAAGAAAAGAAGACTACCTAACCAGCCTGCCCAAAATCCTCAACAATCTTCTCAACAATCTAGAAGAGATCGACAACCTGACCTGGATGGAAGCCCAGAACTTGATAAGGAGTCGGGCCGAGTTCCAGTTCTGGTTCGTGGTTCTAGACCAAACACCCTGGTATGAGACGGAACACATCGACAAAACCGATAGGAGAGTGCCCTTTGACATTCTGGACACAGCGGACGGAGAGAGAATCTATAACAACCACGTAGCGCACCTGTTCTCAGAGAAGAGGAGAGTGGAGATGAAGGACCGCTTTAAGAAGACCCTGGACAGGGTCCACTTCATCAGCCCTGGCCAGCCATGGGAGGAGGTCATGTGTTTTGTGATGGAAGACGAGGCCTACAAGTATATCACAGAGGCCGATCGGCGGGATGTTTACGGACGCCACCAGCAGGAAATAGTTGAAAGGGCCAGAGAGGAATTTCAGGAAATGCTTTTTGAGCATGCAGAGCTGTTCTATGACCTGGATTTAAATGCCACCCCAAGCTGTGACAAGATGAGTGAGATCCATGCAGTGCTCAATGAGGAGCCCCGGTACAGAGCTCTACAGAAGCTAGCCCCAGACAGGGAGTCCCTACTACTCAAGCACATTGGGTTTGTTTACCACCCGACAAAGGAGACATGTCTCAGTGGCCAAAGCTGCGTGGACTTGAAAGTAGAACAGGTCCTTGCTAACAGGCTGGTGCAGCTCGACCATGGTCGTTCTAATCTCTACTATAACAGTGCCAACATTGATAAAGTCAATTTGTGTCTCCTGGGAAGGGAGGGACTCGCACAAGAGCTGGCCAATGAAATCAGAGCTCAGTCCACAGACGACGAGTACACCCTGGATGGTAAGATATACGAGTTGGAGCTTCTGCCGGTCGACGTCAACTCAACACTGCTTTTCAGCCACACGTGGGTATCCACCTTCAAACCCCACGGTATCCTCTGCGTTTTCAGCTCCATAGAATCACTCAACTGCATAGGTGACTGCATAGGCCGGATTAGGGCGGAGATTGCACAGAACAGGAGGGAGAGGTTCAGCCAGCCGTTGCCATTCATTCTGATACTAGCCAATCAGAGAGACAATGTTTGTAAAAACACTCCAATCCTGAGGCACCAGGGCCAGCAGCTGGCCAATAAGCTGCAGTGCACCTTTGTAGATATACCTTCAGGGGCCTTCCCCAGGAAGTTCAACGAGTTTCAAATCAAACAGGCTCTGCGAGGGGTGTTGGAGGGCCTGAAGCACAACTTTGACGTGATGAGCCCCCTGCCCTCCATCAAGGACATGTCGGAGACCGACCTGAGGATTGTCATGTGTGCCATGTGCATGGACCCGTTCAGTGTGGACCTCATCCTCTCTCCGTTCCTGGACTCCCACTCTTGCAGTGCAGGCCAGCCCGGCCAGAGCAACACCCTAATCCTGGACAAGATCATCGGGGACAGTCGTCGGAGGATACAAGTGACCGTGATCTCCTACCACTCCTCCATAGGCATCAGAAAAGACGAGCTAGTCCATGGCTACATCCTGGTCTACTCAGCCAAGCGTAAGGCTTCGATGGCGATGCTGAGGGCTTTCTTGGCCGAGGTACAGGATGTCATCCCGGTCCAGATGGTGGCCATCACAGACAGCCAGGCGGACTTCTTCGAGAACGATTCCATCAAGGAGCTGATGACTGAAGGTGAGCACATTGCCACAGAGATCGCAGCCAAGTTCACGGCGCTCTACTCGCTGTCACAGTACCACCGGCAGACGGAGGTCTTCACGCCGTTCTTCAACGAGGTCCTCGAGAAGAAGTGCGGAATCGAAAGCTCGTTCATGCTGGACAGCTCCAGAGACTGCACAGGAGCAAGTGAGGACTTTGTCTTCCCCCAGTCTCCTCACAACCACTCTCCAGCATACAGCTACTACCCCGACTCAGAGGACGACACAGAGGCCCCACCGCCTTACAGCCCCATTGGGGATGATGTCCAGCTCCTGCCCACCCCTAGCGAGAGGGCCCGGTACCGGATAGACCTGGAAGGAAACGAGTACCCAGTCCACAGCACCCCCATAGGAGACCAGGAGCGCAACCACAAAGTGCCTCCCCCTGTCAGGCCCAAGCCGGTCCTTCCCAAGCCCAACGTGAAGAAGCTGGACCCCAATTTGCTGAAGACCATCGAGGCGGGGATGAAGAGCAACCGGCGGACGCGCGGCCCCACGGCCCACGGAGAGGACGTGGAGGCCTCTGACAACTACGCCGACCCAGTGGACACGCTCCTCAAACCCAAGGGCTTCGCTAACGACGACATCTACGCGGTCCCGGAGGACACCCAGAGCCGCATAGTCAAGATGAGAAACTCCTTCGGAGGCCTCCACGTGCTGCACGGCGACGAGGAGAACGGCTTCGACAGGAAGTCCCAGGCCGCCAGGCGGCCCTCCAAATACAAGCACCGTTCCAAGATCCTGTTTAGCAAGACCAAGGCGTACCAACGCAGGGTTCACTCTGACCTTAGCGATGAGGAGTCAGGCCCAGCCACACAGAAGAAGAAAAAGGGAAGAGCCCACCGAGGCAGTGAAGAAGACCCCCTGCTGTCCCCCGCTGACCCCTGGAAGGGAGGGATCGACAATCCCGCCATCACCTCCGACCCAGAACAGGATGACAAGAGGATGAAGAAAAAGAAGACACCAAAGACTAAAGAACCTAAAAAGGTAACTTGAAATGGCTCAGCCCCTATCACTTTTCTGTCATATTTTAGTTGATGGGTTATGCAGTCACAGGCCTATTAAATGGTCTAAAGGCTATAATGTTCTAAATGTGTGTAGTGTTGTAACATATTCATTTGTTCCTGTTCCACATATAGGCTGATGCTTAAGTGGTGATAACAACATGCACACGCTCACATACACGTTTCACAGTGTTTAGCCCAGAGACATGCCACAGTTGTAATGTTTAAGCAACTCTACGCCTGAGACTGTGATGTCATACCATTGCTTTGGCAAACACATGCAGTTGAGGAATGTATAAGCTGCCTTTAGTGTCAAGTGAGAGCCCATGCTTCTCTTAACTGCCCCGTGTCTACTGCACTATTTTCTCCATGTCCAAGATCCCTCTAGTTTCTCTGTAGTCTTCTACAGTCTCTAGTCAGCCAGATGTTACAGGCATTTAGAGGCAGAGTTCCTAGGGTGGGGAGGAAATCCACAGGCCGATGGAGAGAGCCATGAATCTGACTCTGTACAAACAGAGCTGTTTGGTTCCTCTACAAGAAATGTAAAAAGAACGAAACCAACATGTTGCACATGTGATCTATGACAGTACATTGGAGCCACTTGAATAAGATTTAGTCTGCCCTTTGGCTTCCTGTGTAGTTCTTGGTAGAATGCTGAAGATGTTATATCTGATGAATCCTTATTTATGTATTTCTTGGTTCCCTTCCTTCTCTTAAGCTATGCCTGGGTTCTTCACCCAATGCCTGCTCTGTGCACTTATGTCCTCATTTATGTATCTTTTATTGTGGAAAAGCATGAGGTTTCACTGGTGTCCTTTGGCTTGAAGTCTATGAAAAAGAATATGAAAGAGAGAAAGGCGAAGAAAGGAACTCACAGATTCCGTCTATCCATAATAAGACTCTATTTCCCAAGAGTAATGCCACCTGAGTTCTGGAACACTAGCTTTCTTTGATAACCAGGCCATAGAATGAGTGAAACACTTTGGACTTGAAATATTATTACCGACAAGGTATTTAGTCACAATAATCGTGTTCAATAATATTTCAGTTGTTGTGTGTGGGATGATGACACTTTGAAGAGCTTGAGCTGAGAATCAAAGCAGTCGACTTGTCCTTTGAGAAATAACGTTTGTCTCTCTTGTTCTCTCTCTTTCACCTTCTCTCTGTCTTCTCAGCCAAAATCCTCCAAACCTCCTAAACCCTTGTACCCCCCGACAAGGAGGAACTGGGAGAGTAACTACTTTGGGGTTCCTCTTCAGAGCCTGGTCACACACGAGCGACCCATCCCTCTCTTCATAGAGAAGTGTGTCGACTACATCGAACGTACCGGTAGGTTCATCGTCTCCTTTCGTGGTCTCCGTTTCCCCCCCATTTCGCAGCGTTCTTTTTTGCTCTTTATTATGATGAGGAACTGGGAAGTGAACTCCGCAGGCCTGCTGCGCTTCCGTCAAGGGAGAGAATCAGATAACCGTCCAAATGCATCAACGTCATAACGCATTTAATTACCCACCCTGCACTCTCCCCACTACACGTCCCTTTGAAAGGCGGTTTATTAGAGTGGGGAGAGAAAGAGGAAACGATTAATAAACGTCTCCAGTGAGCATGTTGGCGTTTAACAGAGGCCTCATTCCAGATGCACACTGTGGCTGTTTCTCCCTAGGCTCAAGTCCCTGGACACTAGTCCAGATCTGAAGATATGGGACACACAGCGCGGTTACCAATGTTGCATTGGTTACGTCTATCATAAGTCCTCAGATCTGTCAGCGTATATAGGGTCGTAGGTACAGGTTAGGTGGGTACGTGATGAGGATCAAGGTAGATGGTCATAGCAGGATGTACATCCACGAAGCCGGGATGGAATGGGACCAGTGCCGTAGCAGGATTGAGGTGACCTATGTTCGTAGGTTCTAAGGGTTGGCATGGACGTCTGAAGTAGGTTGTAGATGTAAGGAGGTGATAGAGGCTGAAATGGGACATGGCCAGTGAGAGGGCCGTCTCTGCCCCTGGCTGTGTATGAGCAGCGCAGGAGTGGTGTGTTCCATTACCAGTCCTCTAATCTGAGTGCAGTGCTACAATGCCCTTCCCTGATGAAAAGGTGCATCAATGCTCTCTTAAGCAATGTGAATCCTGGGGGGGAAATCAGCATTTGGTATTTCTATCTATCTCTTTGTCTGACCCTCTCTCTCCCTCCCTCTCCCTCCCTCCGTCTCTCTCTCCCTCTCTCCCTCTGTCTCTCTCTCTACCCTCTGCTCTTTCTTTGCCCCTTTTGCTGTTTTTCTCTTTGCCCAGCTCTCTTCCCTCTCCCTCCATGTCCCTCCCTTCCCACACCCTGCCACACAAACCCGGCTCTGCGTGCTAGTTTCAACATGCTCTCCGTACATATAGTTCAGTCAGACTCTTCTCCTCCATTTCACAACAGAGAGAGCGAGAAAGAGAGAGGGAGAGGAAAACCGGGTCACCTCACATTTGTTTGTCGAATGTGATCGCTCATTTGCTTTTTCCGGCACACTCTCCAGCCCTCCGTCGGACCAATCCTGCGGCTGCTCTGGGCTGTGCCCTGTGCTGCTCTCTGGCTGTGCGGGCTCTCTGGTGCCATGTCGCCTGTCTGTAACGCAGCTGCCGTCTCTGCGCCACCCAGCAGATACTTAGCCAGCCGTCCTCGTCCCACTGTAATGTCGCTGTCTGTGAGCAGGACACAGTTTCACTCAAGGTCTTTTCAATACTTGGCCGACATCAAAAGGTTTTTTAAGATTTAATATGAGGGGGAAAAGAATCGGATACGTTGAGACGGACCCTGACATCAGGAAACGCGCTTAGCATTTGAACGCTGGTGTGTTCTGCTTAGTTAGTATTCTCCTCATCCCTCTGTCGTCATCCCCCTGTTGAATGGACTGAGGTTGTCAGGCTGCCCTGAGTCAGTCGTCATGCTAACCTAGCTTAACCTACCATCCCACTAGTCCTCAACCAGTCAATTTTGCTAACCTAGCCTGGCGCAACTTCGAACCGACCATGCTGGGACTGAATACGCCAGTATCAAGGGATCATGGAGTGTGTTGTGTGCTGTATTGCTGTAAGTGTATTTCCCTCCTTCCATCTCTCTCTCTCTCTCTATCCCAACTCCTACCCCCTTCCTTGGTGTATAGTGCCCTGCAGACAGGAGCAGAGCTGTGTAGGATTACATTTTCAGGTGATTGGTCACGGCCCTTCTAGAGGCTTCAGTAGGCCTGGGGGGTAAGGGGAGGGGAGAGGAGGAAAGAGAACAGAAGGGAAGGAAGGAATAGAGGGCACAGAGAAGAGACGGTAATAAGGAGAGAGAATGAGAGGCGGAGGAGAGGAGGTGGCACTGGGGGTGTGTGTGTGTGTGTGTGTGTGTGTGTGTGTGTGTGTGTGTGTGGTGTGTGTGTGTGTGTGTGTGTGTGTGTGTGTGTGTGTGTGTGTGTGGGGGGGGGGGGGGGGGGGGGGGGGTGGTGTGTGACGTGCAGTGTGGTACCAGCTGTGCCCACTGTCAGCTGGTGGACTGTGGCAGTGTTGGAACGATGACCTCACATCCTGATGACCGCCTTTTCCTTTCGCTCTCTCTGTCCTCCCCATGTCCCTCTTGCCCTTCCTCTCCTCTCGCCTCCTCTCTCTGTCCTCTCCTCCCGTGTACTCTGTCATCCTCTCCCCCTCCACTCCCACAACGCAGGGGATCTGTGTCCCGACTAACTGAAGGGTTTGTCTGTCTGCATGCGTTATTCATGAGGCCACCTCCTCCACTGCTGCTGACCTCTGCTGGGCTGCATGGGTGACGGAGGGATGGAGAGAGGGAGGGGTGTGAGAGAGAGAGACATGGAGGAAGGAAGGAAAGAGGCACCTTGCTGGAGGCTAGGATGACGCAGCAGGTTCACCAATGTTGTAGCATCCTCCCTATTGGTAGACTGGTCCTCTCTCCTGCCCTCTCGCTCTCTCTCTCTCTCTCTCTCTCTCTCTCTCTCTCTCTCTCTCTCTCTCTCTCTCTCTCCTTCTTTTCCAGTTTGTGTCCTGGGGATACTAGCCAGCCAGTCAGATAAAGTGAGTGAGTGTGTACGAGGTGACAGTACTGTCAACACACATCATCCTCTCCTAGCTACTAGTAGCAGGTCTGGGGTCAGCTCCCCCCTCCTTACATTCAAACTCGAATCATCAGGGGGAAGAATGGGTCAGATGGCTGAGCGTTTAGGGAGTCGGGCTATTATCAGAAGGTTGCCGGTTCGATTCCAGGCCATATGCAAAATAACGTTGTGTCCTTGGGAAAGGCACTTCACCCTACTTGCCTCGGGGAGAATCTCCCTGTACTTACTGTATGGATAAGAGTGTCTGCTAAATGACTAAATGTAATGTAAATGTAAGAATACAACACTGGTCCTAGGTCAGGAGCTAGGACCATCCTCTCTCCTCCTCTCCTCCTCTCTAGAGAGAGTACTGGTCAGGAGCTAGGACCATCCTCTCTCCTCCTCTCCTCCTCTCTAGAGAGAGTACTGGTCTGGAGCTAGGACCATCCTCTCTCCTCCTCTCCTCTCTCTAGAGAGAGTACTGGCTACTGGCCAGCATGTGGAAGCCTGAATGTAGGTTTGACTCAGTTTTTCTCTCTTCTCGGTCTCTTACCTTCCCTGCCAGTAATGGCCTGATCCACTGACAAGTTTTTCTAATAATTTACTTGTGGGTAAATATTTGAGTGCTTTTTATATTCAGGCTTGTTTTATATTCAGTTATTATAAATTAGATTGAGTTATTTCAGATTTTGGCTAATCCACTAGCAAGCGTTTCCAGTGATTAAAGATTGATTTTTACAGGTTTGATGTGATTTTTAGATTCAGGCTTCAAGCCACATTGCTTCTTGGCCTGTCAGCACCTAATTGTGGGCATGTTTGTTGAGCCAAGCAAAGTCTCCACTAACACTCTCTCACACACACACACACACACACACACACACACACACACACACACACACACACACACACACACACACACACACACGCACGTACACACAGTCCCCCTCTCAGACACAATCTCTCTCCGTCTCTCTTCCTCACACACACACACACACACACACACACACACACACACAGAGAGAGAGGGGTGTTAGTGGTTAGTCGGCAACACCCCAGGTATTAATTCCAGGGCTTCTAGCTCACAGTAAAGCGTTTGAATGAGCGGATCATTGTGTTAGGCTGTGCTAACACTCCTAGCCTGATTAGTGTGTGCGTTCCTGTGTGTGTGTGTGTGTGTGAGCGTTCGTGTTTGGCACCTTGCAGACAAATCCGTTCCAAACAACTCTTGCTTTTCTAGGCCAGCTGAGGAAATGGTTTAGTGGAGGAACATTCTGGGCTTGTCAGAAAGGTGTTCTGATGTGCAGTCAGCAGCAACACTAGTGCTTCATCAGACACAAGCTTATAACAAAGTTTTATGTTGGGGGGGAGGGGATGAGGGGATGAGGGGAGGGGGAGGGGGACCTGGGAAAAGTCAATACCTAACTGTACTACTGTCAACAAGGCTGTGAGTAGAAGTTAAGCTTGTTGCTGGGTAGTTTTGTCCTAAACGGTTTTTGATTCAAAGTCCATTGTTGTTACCATGGTAATCCATCCCAGTTTGTCCTATTAGGTCTGGCTGTGGGCTTTAATAGACCTCGCAGCTGTTAATGTTTTAGTATAATGCAACCAATGTTGGTGTGTGAGTGAGAAAGGCAAAGAGGGATGGGGGGACTTGGGGAAGAGGAGGGGGGAGTACTGCTCTCTCTTTTATATTACAGTCCGACATCTCTCCATCCTTCCATCAAATGATGCATTTGCTGTTTTTAAATCCGGCCCATCCGCCTGAGATGCATCAGAGACCAGTTGGACTGAGCGCTGATGGGGGGGGGGGTGATGGCATGTGTGTGTGCGACAGACAGAGAGGGACAGATGTCCAGTGTTTACACTGTGATGGAGTCATCTGACCGTGGCTTGTGATTCTGGGGCAGAGGATGGAGTATCTTAGACAGACTTCACTGCCTGTATGGCTGGCTGGCTGAAAGGAGAGGCAGAGAGATAGACAGACTGTCAGATAGACAGACCATCAGAGAGACTGACCAACTGGGGCAGAGAGACAGACTGAGGCCGTGACACAGACTGCCAGAGAGACAGACTAAGGCTGGGAGACAGACTGCCAGAGACAGACTGAGGCTGTGAGACAGACTGCCAGAGACAGACTGAGGCTGGGAGACAGACTGCCAGAGAGACAGACTAAGACTGTCAGAGAGATTCAGGGAATGAGAGCTGGACTGAGGTGGAAGAGAGAGAGTGTAGAAGGAGGGCAGACAGTGTTTATGGTAATGACTAGCTTCCAGCTGTCTCTCAGTAGTGAGAGAAGGAGCACTGCTGCAGGCCTCAGATAAGAACCCTGCTCTGCCTTCTCCTCCTATCTGCCTCTACATCCCTCCCTCCATCCATCCATACGTCCGTCTCTTGCTGTAAAATCTGCTTCTCTACCAGGGGTGGTGTTTTAGTGCCTGTTCACATTCCTCTGTGATAACACCTTACATACACACACACACACACACACATACAGTTACTTCCTCTCTCGGTGTCTTCTCTATCACCACTGTCCTACAGCGGCGAGCAGAGATTCCCATGCACTCACACATTCCACAACAAATTGGTTTAAAAATAACCACGTCTGTTTCGAAGCCATTCAACACAGCAGGGGACCAAAACTACAGCTATGTGAGAGATATAGGAGGCCAGACCAGCGAGGCTGGGAGCCTCACCAGGAAGAAAGACCAGAGACAGGGAGAGAGACCAGAGACAGGGAGAGAGACCAGAGACAGGGAGAGAGACCAGAGACAGGGAGAGAGACCAGAGACAGGGAGAGAGACCAGAGACAGGGAGAGATACCAGAGACAGGGAGAGATACCAGAGACAGGGAGAGAGACCAGAGACAGGGAGAGAGACCAGAGACAGGGAGAGAGACCAGAGACAGGGAGAGAGACCAGAGACAGGGAGAGAGACCAGAGACAGGGAGAGAGACCAGAGACAGGGAGAGAGACCAGAGACAGGGAGAGAGACCACAGATAGATAGGGAGAGAGACCAGAGATAGAGAGGGAGGCCTCGTTTATACTTGTCTTTCTTAACCTGTTGACCCTGTTGCCCTGGCTTGTGGGAGAACTTCCCAATTTTAAAAACGGTCTCCCTTCCCCTCACTGTCTCTCTTGTCTGTGAACTTCCTCCCACACTCACTAAATAAAGAGCTGGCAGCAGCAAGAAACCCTGCAGCTGTTGGGCTGATCTAGGGTCAGCTGTGTGTTATGTAACCTGGTGTTTAAGGTCAGGGTGCGGGAAAGGCCCACTGGCCTTGGGTCAGGGTCAAAGGAAGAAGGCCACCCCCTGGAGTAAGTTTTCTTTTTTAACATGGCATTTGGGAATGAAGACACAATATGCAAAATACCAAAAGGCTTTGGTACCATTTGGTATTTTGGTTTGTGTATAGCTTCCTCAGGTCGTAGTATTCATGCCATGAATCAGTAAAGAACACACTTAAAGTATCTACACATGATCTTTTTTGGCATGGTGTTTTCCCTGTGTCTGTAAAGCGATCTATGTGTATGCATTCAAGTCTCTCTGCCTGTGAGCTTGCATTCTGCTGACTTTGTCAGGCAGGACACACACACACGCGCACACACACACACACACACACACACACACACACACACACACACACACACACACACAAACACCAGCAGTGAGTGCAAGTGCATGACAGAGAAACACTGGCTAACCAGTAGCCGTGTGCTCAGAGAGCTGAGCCAGGACGTGTGCTGTAGTCATGGCGATGTAACGTCTGCCTGTGCTGTCGTCGTCATGACGAGGTAACACCTGCCTGTGCTGTAGTCGTGACGGGGTGACACCTGCCTGTGCTGTAGTCATGAAGATGTGACACCTGCCTGTGCTGTAGTCTTGACGATGTGACACCTGCCTGTGCTGTAGTCATGACGATGTGACACCTGCCTGTGCTGTAGACATGTGGGGGGATACCTGCCTGTGCTGTAGTCATGACGGGGTAACAACTGCCTGTGCTGTAGTCATGACGATGTGACACCTGCCTGTGCTGTAGTCATGACGGGGTAACACCTGCCTGTGCTGTAGTCATGACGATGTGACACCTGCCTGTGCTGTAGTCATGACGGGGTGACACCTGCCTGTGAGGCCCAGCACTGCGGCAGCTCTCACTGTGTCCTACAGCACAGCGAACCTCACAGCAGAGAGGTGAGCGTGCTGTAGAGAACAGCAAAGCGTTCTGTAGAGAACATCAGAGCGTACCGTAGAGAAAAGCAGAGCGTACCGTAGAGGACAGCAGAGCGTACCGTAGAGGACAGCAGAGCGTACCGTAGAGGACAGCAGAGCGTACCGTAGAGGACAGCAGAGCGTACCGTAGAGGACAGCCGAGCGTACCGTAGAGGACAGCAGAGCGTACCGTAGAGGACAGCAGAGCGTACCGTAGAGGACAGCAGAGCGTACCGTAGAGGACAGCAGAGCGTACCGTAGAGGACAGCAGAGCGTACCGTAGAGGACAGCAGAGCGTACCGTAGAGGACAGCAGAGCGTACCGTAGAGGACAGCAGAGCGTACCGTAGAGGACAGCAGAGCGTACCGTAGAGGACAGCAGAGCGTACCGTAGAGGACAGCAGAGCGTACCGTAGAGGACAGCAGAGGTGTTGAGGCTAGTTTGTCAGAGGGGCCTGCTGGAACTTGCTGGAGTATGGCAGGAATGTGTGCCAGGGGAGGACTCTGTGGGGTTCTATACCCACTGCACTGGGCTGGGCTGAGGGTGTGTGTGGGCATGCATGCACACACCCAGGGACATGCTCAGCAGCGCTCAGGTGTGTGCGTGTGTGTTGCTGCAAGGTCGTCAACGCTGCAGTGATGGCCGCCCCTCCTGAACACCCCGCTGGTGTAAACGGCTCAATAAGCGCAGAGATAAGCAGTGTGATTTTAACAGTGTTTTTCATCCTTTATCGTTATCCTTGATCTCTCATCTGACGCAGCGAGGGAGTGCCTTATCGTGCAAACAGACCGCAGTTCGTCCCTCAATGTCTGTGGGAAAGGTACCAGGTCTAAGTGTGTATCTCCCCTGTGTCTCAGGTTTGACCACGGAGGGCCTGTATCGGGTCAGCGGCAACAAGACTGACCAGGACAACATCCAGAAACAGTTTGATTCAGGTACCTAACCCCTCGTCATGGGCCATCTACTCATCTGTCCCTATCTGCTGCATCCCTCTCCTGTCCGCCCCTTCTCTCCTCCCATTTCCTCTATGACCTTGAAATGTTCTCCTTTACAATATGAATGAAGATAAACGGATATGGATGTCTGGCCAGTGGATGGGAGGGGAGGGAGGATAAGAGAATGACTGTTGGTGGATGAAGACAGCAGAGAACAGTGATTCAGTTTAACAAGCTAATAAGAGGAGGACAAGGAAACTCACCAGGCTAAATAGAATCATATCAAACTTTCAAACACAAATGGCTCTATTGTCCTGGTGCATAGTTTACTCCACAGAATAGAGGGGGGTCCACACTAGCTATAGAACACACGGCATACAGCTAGCATAAAGGCCTCTCTCCTGTGGTGGGAAAGAAACATTCATTCGTATTGTGATTTTGGCAGGACAGTTTTGACAGGTTTTTGCCCCAGTGAGACGTGTCCTTTAGTGCTGTAACGGTTCTGACCGTGCTGTTATGGACCTGCTGGGACGAGCTCACGACACCAGTCGGCTGTGGCGCTCAACCCGTAGAGTTCTCCTTTAGCTTCGCGGCACATGACTGCGTCCGTTACTGCACTGCTGTGTGTCCCCGAGGGGAAACGGAGGCCAGGCTTCCTGGTTCCTCCTCCTGCAGCCCGTCCTGTGGTCTGCTGTTAGCTGGCTCAGAGCCAGCCAGGTGTGCAGAGGGAGTGACAGAGGGTCAGGCAGGGAGAGGGAAAGAGAGAAGGAGAAAAGATCAGGCAGGCAGACAGAGGATGGGGCAAGGAGGAGGCAAGGAGGAGGGCCAGGCTGGCTGAGAGAGAGAGAGAGTGAGTGAGTTAAAGAGTGAGAGAGTGACAGAGAGAGAGCGAGAGACCTAGGGCCAGGTAGAGAGGCCCTCAGACAGAAAGTGGTGCAGGATTGAGCAGTTACATCACCTGGTTTACAAGAAGAGCCTCTATCTGGCCTTATCTGTCCACTGGGCTGGAACTATCAGATCTTTCTGCTGTCTCTCTATCCTTCCGTTATGTCACACACTGTCACACATTCTCCTTCCCTATCTCTGTCTCTCTCTCCCATGCCAGATGTATTCTGGTGATTCTTTTTTCCTTCTGTCCCCTCCTGCTGGCTGGCAAAGATCTAGTGTGACAGCTGCCACTTTACCTTAGGCCATTTTCCCTCCCTCCCTCCCTCCCTCCCTCCCTCCCTCCCTCCCTCCCTCCCTCCCCTCCCTCCCTCCCTCCCTCTCTCTCTCTCTCTCTCTCTCTCTCTCTCTCTCTCTCTCTCTCTCTCTCTCTCTCTCTCTCTCTCTCATCTCTCTCTCTCTCTCTCTCTCTCTCTCTCTCTCTCTCTCTCTCTCTCTCTCCTCACCATCTCAGCTCTCTCCCTCTCTCTCTCTCTCTCTCTCTCCTCACCATCTCATCTCTTCTCACAATCTCCAAACACTCTCTCTCTCCCTCCCTCTCCCTCCTTTCTCTCTCATCACTTTCTCTCTTATTAATTCCCCCTTCCTCCTCCCCTCCTCTCCCCGTTCCTCCCCCCCTTGCTTCTCCCCCGTGTCCCTCTTTCCCTCCCCTCCTCCCCCATGTCCTCTTTCCTTTGTCCCGTCCTCCCCCCCCATCCTCCCGTCCCCCGTCCTCCCCTCCTGGTTCCTCCTCCCCTCCTGGTTCCTCCCCCCCCGTCCTCCCGCCCCCCGTCCTCCCCTCCTGGTTCCTCCTCCCCTCCTGGTTCCTCCCCTCCTGGTTCCTCCCCCCCCCGTCCTCCCCTCCTGGTTCCTCCTCCCCTCCTGGTTCCTCCTCCCCCGTTCTCCCCTCCTGGATCCTCCTCCCCCGTCCTCCCCTCCTGGTTCCTCCTCCCCTCCTGGTTCCTCCTCCCCCGTCCTCCCCTCCTGGTTCCTCCTCCCCCGTCCTCCCCTCCTGGTTCCTCCTCTCCTGTCCTCCCCTCCTGGTTCCTCCTCCCCCGTCCTCCCCTCCTGGTTCCTCCTCCCCCGTCCTCCCCTCCTGGTTCCTCCTCTCCTGTCCTCCCCTCCTGGTTCCTCCTCTCCTGTCCTCCCCTCCTGGTTCCTCCTCTCCTGTCCTCCCCTCCTGGTTCCTCCTCTCCTGTCCTCCCCTCCTGGTTCCTCCTCCCCCGTCTTCCCCTCCTGGTTCCTCCTCCCCTCCTGGTTCCTCCTCCCCCGTCCTCCCCTCCTGGTTCCTCCTCCCCCGTCCTCCCCTCCTCCCCCCATCTCCCTCAGTGCTGTATGGTGACCTGTCTCTCCTCCAGACCACAGTGTGGACTTGATAGTGATGGACGTAGCAGTGAACGCCGTCGCTGGAGCGCTCAAGGCCTTCTTCGCTGACCTCCCCGACCCTCTCATCCCCTACAACCTGCACCCCGAGCTGGTGGAGGCAGCCAGTGAGTACACACACACATGCACACAAGGAGACACACACACTCAGAGATACATGCACACACACACAGATACATATGCTCTATGCTCGCACACACAGAGAGACACACACACTTACAGAAAGACACTAACTGGCACACATACAAACACACGCACACACACACACACACAGACCCACAGAAACACACACACGTAGATACATACACAAAGCGACATGCACATACTCACACACACCCACACACACTCAACCCCCTCTCTGAGGGCTCTGGAGCGGGTCCACTCAGGTGGCGTATGTGTGTGTGATTTAGCAGCAGGTAACACAGATTGATGATGTTGGGCTGAGGCCAGACTGGGGTTGAGGGTGAGTTGTTCTACAGTGTAACTGTTAGCAGATGTTGCTGTGTGTGTGTGTGTTGGATTGAGGGCTGTACCACCAGTACCAGACTAGAGAGCTGACTGGTTTGTTGATGCTGGGTTGTGATCCGCTCCTTCTGCAGTGTCACCTTCTCTCCTAAAGTCAGTTAGCAAATCAGTGAGGAATACTAGCTGATAAGGGCCGCCACCTTCAGTGTAACATGCACACTGGGGCCGGGGCTGGGGCCGGGGCTGGGGCCGGGGCCGGGGCAATACTGTAGTGGTTATGTGAGCTGAGGCTGCTGGCTTACTCTCCTGCGTCTGTCTTGAGACTTGACCTGTATCTCCTTTCTTTTCTTTTTTGGGGTTTACTGTATATCCATCACTGTGTGTGTGTGTTGCTATATTCTGAAGTGTGGAGATGGAGCACTAATCCTAGGCCTCCAGTAATGTATTACTGATGATGACTGGTGAAACCGCCTGCTTGCAGATTAATGTCCCAGAAATAGACCTGCCTCCCCCTCCCTCACCCCTGCCTCCCTTTTGCTTTCCTCCCTTCACATCCCCCCCACCCTGCCTCCTTCCTCACCCATCCCCATCCCCCTACCCTTCATCCTGCCTCACCCATCCCCCCTCACTGTATTCTGCCTCAGTTCCTCCATGCCTGCCTCTCTCCCCCTCTTCTCTTCCTTGCCTCTCTCGGGTATGTAAGTGTTATAAAGCAAGAGCCTAGTGAGAAATACTGAAAAATGTGGATGGGGAGATTCTCCGGGGAGCAGATCTGCTCAGCGGGGCAGAAGGGAGAGTCCTCCTATGGTGGTTCTGCTGCTGCTACAGTACTGAGGTGGTGGTGGTAAGAGGGGCGGCGGGCTCCTTACTGGCCAGGCCTTCTGCCCTGTTCTCTGGGTTGGAGGGCTGTGTTTTCCTGGAGAGCCAAGGGGCTGGGTTCTTCTGAAAAGCTGGGGGACTGGGTTGCCCTATAGGGCTGCGGTCTGGGTTCTTCTGGAGAGCTAGTGGGCTGGGTTCTTCTATAGGACTGCGGTATGGCTCTCCTGGAGGCTGTTGTCTGGGTTCTTCTGGAAAGCTAGGGGACTGGGTTCCCCTATAGGGCTTGGGTCTAACCCGGAGGACTGTGGTCTTGGTTCTGCTGTAGGTCTGAAGGGCTGTGCTGTGATATATAGGCCATAGCTGTGAGTGTCTATCCGCTGAGTGGACAGGGAACTATAGTCATTCATCAAGCATAGTACTCCAGAGCTACCCATCATAGCTCCACAGCTTTCTAGGGAGGGGTGAAGGTGTGTTGCTGTTAAGGAAAGGGGTGCGCTGGATTCGCAAATCCAGACAAGACGAGAGGATCATTGCGAAACAGGAGTGCGGCACAATGATAGTTTTATCTCCGTCTTGTTTTCATAACTGTTGGAAGCCAAAATTGGAATTACAAATCAAATTCAACTAATCGCCCTGCCCTAGTGTGTGTGTGTGTGTGTGTGTGAGTGAGTGAACCGTGTAGGAGGAATCTGTCGGTATTATAGCTGTTGCTAATACCTTGTATTCTGTACTTGTCCTCGCCACCATAAGAGTGGGCGTGTCAGACATGGGTCCTTCTGCAGTGTCAGGTGATTGAGGTGTGCATTATGGGTTCAGTTAGGCCAGGCAAGAGTAATCAAGCACAGCTCAGTCATTCAAACGAGTCGGCATAGTAGATAAACACGTGGCTTAGTGGTGTTCACAACAGTAGGTGTGTGTGTGCGTGTGCGCATGCGTGACAGAGACTCCTCTTGTGCTCTCCCTAGAAATCGTGGACCACATCGAGAGGCTACAAGTTCTCAAAGAGATCGTCAACAAGTTCCCCCCTGTCAACTACCTGGTCTTCAAATACATCATCACCCACCTGAACAGGTACGACTCCCCCCCCCCCACCCCCCCTGCTGCCCAATGCCTCTGAGCTGGTCTTCTCCTGCACCAGGCCCATGTTTACTGAACATCTCAGAGGAGGGCTGACCCTCGGGTCAGGTTCCGCTCGGTCCATTTCCATCTCATTCCTGTTCGACTGCTGCTAAAGGGTTTGTGTTATAGCTGTGGCCTTTCTCTGTGTTGATAAATCGGAGCTATCTTACTTTTAATCTTTTCACGTTAGCTTAATATAATCTGTCTTGAGTTGACTTGCTTTAGCTGAAGTGCAGCCTGGAAGTATTTGAGCATATATTCCGCTCCAACTCTCTCCATCCTCCTCACAGGATCATATTAAAGTCTACTCTTTGTTCACACTATAATGTGCGTTTGTGTGTGTGTTCAGGGTAAGTCAGCAGAGTAAGACCACCCTGATGACAGCAGACAACTTGTCCATCTGTTTCTGGCCCACGCTGATGCGTCCAGACTTTGAGAACAAGGACACGCTGTCCACCACCAAGCTGAACCAGGCTGTCATCGAGTCCTTCATCCACCAGAGCCACTACTTCTTCTACGGGGGCGACATTGCTGAGAGCTCCAGCAACGAGGGGACCCCCCCGCCACACTGCCGCAGCATGGTGGAGGCCCTGCTGCCCCTGCAGCTCCCCCCACCTCTCCAGCCCCAGCAGATCCAGCACACCCTGCAGCCTGATCCTCTCATATAGACTCTCCAGCCCCTAACCCTGGGCTCCAGAACCCAGCAGCAAGCTCCAGCCTCTTAGACCCAGGCCTACGACCAGCCTCTCCAGCCCCTGTACACCCAGTGCATCCTGCAGCCAGAACCCAACATGTAGACCCCCTGACTAGCACTACCCGCTGGACCAACATCTTAGAACCCTCCACCCCCAGAATATCCATCCCTCCCTGCAGCTGGACTACATCAGAAACAACCCACCTCCACCTCACTCTCCTACCATGCTCCAGTCCCCCTGCCGTCAAGCTTCCTTTCGACCTCTTGATTTCCAGCCTCTGTGGCCTGTCTTCCCCAGTGCTAAGGTCCTCCAGAGCTGGTTCTAGGGTCTGGGCCTGGGGAAGGAGGTCCCGGGGGGGGAAGGAGGTCCCGGGGGGGGAAGGAGGTCCCGGGGGTGGTGGAGGTCCCGGGGGTGGTGGAGGATGAGAGGAATCCCACTACAATGAGATGCAACGTTTCTCCTATGATCTGCTCCTTTCATTGGATGACTGACCTGACCTGGGACAGGGATTGACCCCTGAACCCAGGAAGGATAAATAAACTGTGACTTTCAAGCCCTGACCTGTTTCAAACCACAGAGCGGGAGGGGACTGGTCAGTACCTTACGGTCGCCGCCCCGAGCCTGGGGGGTCCGAACGGGCCAGGATTATTTGCTAACACGACACCTTGCAAAGATATAAGGAAAGATATATTTATACTAGCTGTTTCTTTTTGTTTGTTTGCTTTTAAGACGTTAAGATGACAATGCACGACCTGTTTTAAAGGCTACGCCCTCTGCTCTTGTCTGCCTGGTTGTGGTTTTTTATGATTTGCCGATGAATGAATGAAAGGATGGATGAATGGATGGATTCCTTTCTTTTTTACGTGTCTGAATTTAACTGAGGGCGGGGGTGTGAAGGGACTGATGACTCTGTGGTCTTATCCTCCCCCTAAGCCCCCATCAACGCCCTCATCTGCTTGCACCGCTGGGGAGGAAAGGAGAGGAACTTCAGTGAAAGACTGGGTCAGCCCAGACTGTGACTGGTCTGCCCTGCCCAGACTCCCAACTACACTAGACTAGACCCAAGTTAAGACCAGACCAGGACTAGACCCAAGTTAAGACCATACCAGGACTAAACCCAAGTTAAGACCAGACCAGACCAGACCAGACTAGGACCAGACCACAGACAGAGTGGGTCTAGCCCCTTGTTTCCTTCCTCTCTCCTGTTGGAGCCACGTAACTCCGAGGGAGGATCCCACTCCGGAACCGAAATGGCACATCTCTGCGGAAATGCACGCGCTGCAAAGCCTCCTGGGAGTCTGAGTTCTGTTCGTTTTGATCTTCTGTTCCTTGTTTGAAAGATGTTTGGGACAAACAAGAGATGTTTTCTTGTAGTTCTTCTGTTGGTTTGTTGAACTAAATGTGCATGTCTTTTTGCCACTTAAAAAAATGACAATTATGTACTGTTTAAAGAGAGAGAAAAAAAAGACTTTGAACTTATGATTAACCACTTTCATTCAGATCATATTTTTATCTAACTTTGGTTAAGGGAACATTGAAACAGGGGTCAAATTTTATCCATTATTTTATATTTTTGTCATGCAAGATGTCATTTCCTAATATCATATTTTGGTTAAATGTCTAATTGTTTCCCTTAAATAGAGGGAAAAAAGTATATATAAGTATATATATTTATCAGCAGATAAGTTTGCTGATATAGAAAAATACCATCGGGTACTGAAATTCTGTATAATCTTGTTGAAGCTATAATCAGATTTCTTTGTGGTATGATGTACTAAGAACGTTTTTGGGGAGGGTTGGGGGGAGGGGGGTAGAATAATTGACTGTACTTAATTCCCTTCTATCTTATGAATAAAGACTCATGGCTTCTTTGTAGATGGTACTGACATTTGTTTGCTGTATAAGATGCTGCTTGGAAGGCTCCAGAAAGAGAATGGGTCTTTAGTTGGAGGGAGAGGAAGATGGATTGGTGGAGGGAGACACGGGACAGGGTAGAGGAGGGGAAGAAGGGATTACAGGTGAGTGAACGTGTGTGTGTATTTACTCAGGTGAAATGTGCACATGCCACCTGTACTGAACTGTGCTGTGTAGAGCTGACATAGGGCCCACTCTACACGAAGCGTGTTCTAGAGCACATGACACACCAGGAGATTCCAAATCAAATCAGGAAGACTTCCTGCGATATCTTCCTTATTGCTCTAAATCAAACATGTTGGGAATGAGGTAGGGTGAGGAGCAGGAGAACCTGTTGTGTAGTTTCCATCAACTGACCATAAATTTGTTCATTAAGATTTGCCTCGCTCATTCAAGCCGGTGTACAAAATTACAGATTCTAACATCTGCTCTGTAATATAGTAAATAAATGATTTTGAGAAATTAAATTAAAACAAGTTGTGGTTTTACTCCATATTATTTTCAAATTGTGTTTATTTTTTTTTGCAGCTGTGATTTATTGTGAACTACTGTATTAATCAACATAGGTAATCATGTTCACAATCACCAAGACAAACACATTTTCTTTGAATTGCTCTTTTTATAAGCAATGCCACAAAAAGGTTTACAATTTGCCGATGGATCATCACCGATAACCAACCTATACACTTAGAGAAGAAAACAATTTTGAAACCTCGGAAGCAGTTACATATCTTCACGGTTGGTAAAGCAGGGGGTGCAGACAGGCTAACAGGCTGTACAAAAAAGATAAGTTGCTCATTTTCATGAGTGTTGTTTATTTTGTTCAGATTTGGGTTAAATGAAGCATTCAGGATTTCAACTGTAACTACGTGCAGTCTAGTCGACTGTGTTTTATGTAGGCTATGTAGTATTGATTTGGCCTACTTGGTCGTTTCACCTTCCCAATCACAAAGTTACGTAAGTCCGCCATCTGCTGGACAAATAACATCCGAAATAGGGTCGGTTAGAGGGCCAATAACACCACCTGGTGGTATCGGAGACAGGGCGAGCGAGCTTGTTACACGAACAGGCAGAGTCTACGTTATCGTAAGGAGGAGTCATCCGATATACGATGACAGTGGTAGTAAATTTATGACAGAGCAAAAAACCTGTTCATTAACTATCTTAGGAAGGCTAGCCAGCTGCCAAAATACAGTGGAATTGAATTAGGGGAATAAGGACAGTAGATGGTTTGTCCAAGTAATGCAGTTAAAGTTATATGCTTAAAAATGTTGTCTACCGGCTTCTTTGAGCAAATTCAATGTTTCATATGAAAGCCTGCGGCCCAATAAACAGCTGGTCATTTTACATCAGTAATTCCTCAAAAGAGGGTATTTATGTTATTTAGAAAATAATCTGTTGACCTGGAGATCTTTCTTCACAGCTACCTCTGCTTCCCGTGTCATGTCCTGCCCCTCCCCTCAGCCCCTCCCACCAGTCACCCTTCTCTCATGGGAAGCACCTCACAGCTCCAGCCAATCAGAGGCACTCTCCACCTCTCCATCACATCTTAGTTCCCAAGGCAACAGGGCCGTTCCTCTGAAAGGCGCAGCATCATCCTCAGCAGCCAACCAGCCAGCTAATGCTAGTGTTGCACTGGAAGAGGCTAACACCAAGCTAGCATCAGCTCCGCAGTGGGTCTTAACCCCTCCCCTCTCTCTCTCCCTCTCCCTCTCTCTCTCTCTCTCTCTGCACCCTCCACCGACGACCACTCAGGGAGGGAAGATGGAGTAGAGCAGAGGAGATATGGTAGGTGCTAAGCTTCCTTCTGCTTTCTGTTGCAGTTTCTTGTTGTGTTACAGCGTGTGTTTTCTCTGAACGGTAGATGCTGGCTTCATGCTGCTTGGCATGCTGAATTAACAGGCTGTTTGATGCTAATTCCATTAGAATGACGACAGAGGGGGAGAGGGCGAGCAAGAGGGAGAGGTGTAAAGGAACAAGAGATGGATACAGAGAGGACAGGCAGCAGAGAGGGAGGGAGAATGAGGGAGGGAGTGGAGGGAGAGAGACAGAGAGAGGTTGTCAGGAGAGGGAGCCCCTCTGTGCTTTTGTCAAAGGGGCCAAGGCTGCAGATTTGGGGGCTGCCAGACGCATACACAAACAGCCCAGCTGGCTGGGACAATAGCAGGACCTCCACCTCCGCGTCTCCAGCCATCTCCCCAGCAGGCTGTGGCCTGGATCCCTTTCCTCTGCCAGGGGGCTGGAGCCCGGGGGACTGCTGATGTTGTAGGATGGATAGGGAGAGGCATGTTATCTCTGTGTGATGTAAAGGTACACAAAGGTAGTTTCCCTTATGCAGTGCTGTCCCTGCATGGATGTTTACTTGTGCTCCTCTACTGTTTGTGTGTGTGTGTGTGAGTGTGTGCACGAGTGTGTGTAAGTGTGTGCCTTGAGTAAACCATCTTTAAGCATTCATACCCCAGGCCCTGTAGGACTCCCATCCCTGTATATTCCCTCCTCCCAGTACCACCAGAGAGGACTAGGACTGGCTGCTGATCCACAGGAGATAGGGAAGGAAGGAGAGACAGGGAGGGAAGGAGAGGGGAGGCAGGGAGGAAAGTCAGGGAGAAGAGGCAGGGAGGAGAGGCAGGGAGGAGTGTGGAGGCAGGAAGGAGAGGCAAGGAGGAGAGGGGAGGCAGGGAGGAGAGGGGAGGCAGGGAGGACACGCCTCGATAATGGAGATATCACTGTCTGGTCTGGTTTAGACCAACCGTAATCAGTCCAGCCCAGCCCCATTTAAACCAACCCTGCTTAACTTAGTTTGTGTAGCATCCAGCATCCAGCCTCTTGCTCGGCTATATCCATTTCAGGGAGGAGTCTGACAATGTGCTTTATTATGGCAGTGTGTGAGAAAGAGGGTGTCTTAGTGATGGAAAGAGAGAGGGGCTAAGTGTGTTAGTGATGGAAACAGAGAGAGAGAGAGAGCGAGGGAGGGAGGCAGGATGGGAAAGGGGTGAGGGTGGGGTCGGGGGCTAGCTCTTCTCCTCTCAGGGAGAGGCTGTTTATGGTTCAGGTTGATTGTTCAGCCTGATGTATATTGTACTATCACCTGTCTGTTTGGGTGGGAATCTGTCTGTGTGCATGCCAGCCAGCTGTTCCTTCAGGATGTTGCTATTGCTGCTTCCCTTTAATCTCTGTTTCTCAGGCTGTTAAAGGAACAGAGGAGAAGAGAGAAGAGGTAGCAGGGAGAAGAGGACGAGAGGAGAGAGAGCGAGCTAGAGAGATGAAAGGGAAAGGAGAACAAGATGAAAGAGGGAGGAGTAGTGGAGAGAAAGAGAGGGAAGAGAGGGAAGAGAGGGAAGAAGGGGAAAGGAGATGGTGTCAGATGTAACCAGCTGGTCCCCTGTGTGAATTTGTCCCTCCTCTTCCCTTTCTTCTCTCAAAGGTGATGGGAATCATGCTGGGAATATTTGTGTGTGTGTGAGAGAAGGGTAGGGGTAGGATGTTGTACACTGAGAGGCTGTTTACTTGCAAATCATAGATTCTATGTTGCTGTTGTTATTGTTGTCTTTAGCCTTTTTAAAGGAAACATAGAGTATTACAGCAACGTGTTCTTAAAGGTTAATTGAAAGCTTGGAGAAAGAGAGAGCAGTGATTAGATAAACACGTCTCGTATTGCTCCCAGACAGCTCATCACTGATGTTGCCAGCTGAGGCAACACTGTCTCCTAGAATCTCTCTGAATCTAAGATGGCCTCCAGCCATGCCAGAGCAGGCCAGCCAGTAGCCTGTCGCTGTGTCAGAGTCAGCCATTATCCCTCAGCAATGAATTATTGAACTTTGACTGGCTAACTGGCTGACTGACAGCTTTGGCACAAAACATTGTAATGTGTAATTGTGTGTGTCTAGATATGTGTTTGTCTGTGTGTGTGTACGTATGTTTGTCTATATGTGTGTGTTTGTCTGTAGTCTATGTGTGCATATGTGTGTCTGTGTATTTGAGTGTATCTGTCTGTCTGTGTGTGTGTGTGTGTTTGTCTGTTTGTCTACAGCAGCGATTCCCAACCTCTGGGCTGTGGCCCACTAGTGGTTGGTTAAGGTAATGCAGGTAGGCCACCAAACCAATGAAAAATAAAATATGAAAAATAAATGTCACTATATTTATATATACTGTTGGTAAATGAATATAAAAAATATATGTTGCCTTTAATTCATCATGGGCAAAACGCCAATTACCCCCCCCCCCCCCCCCCATTACGTCCGCATATTGCATAAGTCATGTCAACAACTGCCGGTGTTGTGCGATCAGATGCATGGCTTTCATGAGAGGCACCCCCTCGCGGGAGTGCGCGCGAACCACTCGGAATCAAAAAGTGGAATACAAGCCTGCCATGAAATGCACCCCCCTTTAATGTCTCTTTTGTATATACCAGCATCAAATTATTCTTACTGTACACTGAGGGGACTAATGAGTAACCAGAGTAAGTTTCAGGCATGTAACACCTTCCTAGTCAGAGTTAGCAGGGGGTGCATTTTGTGGCATGATGGAATACAAGCCTGCCATGAAATGCACCCCTCTCTAATGTCTGTTCTGTATATCCCAGCATCAAATGATTCTTACTGTACACTGAGGGGACTAGTTTGAGTAACCAGAGTAAGTTTCAGGCATGTAACACTTTCCTAGTCAGAGTTAGCAGGGGGTGCATTTTGTGGCAAGATGGAATACAACAAGCCTGCCATGAAATGCACCCCCTCTATTGTCTGTTCTGTTTATCCCAGCATCAAATGATTCTTACTGTACACTGAGGGGACTAGTATGAGTAACCAGAGTAAGTTTCAGGCATGTAACACCTTCCTAGTCAGAGTTAGGAGGGGGTGCATTTTGTGGCATGATGGAATACAAGCCTGCCATGAAATGCACCCCTCTCTAATGTCTGTTCTGTATATCCCAGCATCAAATTATTCTTACTGTACACTGAGGGGACTAGTTTGAGTAACCAGAGTAAGTTTCAGGCATGTAACACTTTCCTAGTCAGAGTTAGCAGGGGGTGCATTTCGTGGCAAGATGGAATACAACAAGCCTGCCATGAAATGCACCCCCTCTATTGTCTGTTATGTTTATCCCAGCATCAAATGATTCTTACTGTACACTGAGGGGACTAGTATGAGTAACCAGAGTAAGTTTCAGGCATGTAACACCTTCCTAGTCAGAGTTAGGAGGGGGTGCATTTTGTGGCATGATGGAATACAAGCCTGCCATGAAATGCACCCCTCTCTAATGTCTGTTCTGTATATCCCAGCATCAAATTATTCTTACTGTACACTGGGGGGACTAGTTTGAGTAACCAGAGTAAGTTTCAGGCATGTAACACTTTCCTAGTCAGAGTTAGCAGGGGGTGCATTTCGTGGCAAGATGGAATACAACAAGCCTGCCATGAAATGCACCCCCTCTATTGTCTGTTCTGTTTATCCCAGCATCAAATGATTCTTACTGTAAACTGAGGGGACTAGTTTGAGTGACCAGAGTAAGTTTCATGCATGTGACCCTTTCCTAGTCAGAGTTAGCAGGGGGTGCATTTCGTGGCAAGATGGAATACAACAAGCCTGCCATGAAATGCACCCCCTCTATTGTCTGTTCTGTTTATCCCAGCATCAAATGATTCTTAATGTACACTGAGGGGACTAGTATGAGTAACTAGAGTAAGTTTCAGGCATGTAACACCTTCCTAGTCAGAGTTAGCAGGGGGTGCATTTTGTGGCATGATGGAATACAAGCCTGCCATGAAATGCACCCCTCTCTAATGTCTGTTCTGTATACCCCAGCATCAAATGATTCTTACTGTACACTGAGGGGACTAGTTTGAGTAACCAGAGTAAGTTTCAGGCATGTAACACTTATTGCCAAATTGCTTGCTAGTCGTCATTGTTAACACATAAGGGGTCTGTCATATTTGTCCCCTACAGAGTTGGGTAAACGTAAAACTTTTTAAAGTATCCTAACTAATTACAGTTACTAGTTACATTCCTAGTTACTTGCCGTAGAGAGTAAGGCGTTAAGTTACTTTTGCGTTACGAAAAGTATTTTATTTTCTAAGACAATTCATCTTGGTAACTTTTATGCCCAGAAGGCACATTTAATGGGTTGACCTCAGCAATATCACATATTACTGAATATTCAGTGTCACTCGCATATAACATGATCAATCCTCATTATACAGCAAGACGGATCAAGGTAATAATCCACCATAATGAAAACCAATATTTGTATTAAGTTCTTGAATCAAGAAATTCTTTAATCAATAAATAATGTTGTAAAATGCCAGGCAGAAGTCTAGTAGTTAGCTAGCTCTACAATTTACCAGGGCTAGGTTTGAATCTAGGAGCAAAACGAAGCTAAACTATACAGTAGCTAGGTAACGCTATATGGTAGCAAACTGGTGTTCACTTCACTTATGTACTGAACCAGACTATTTTGCTTACTGTAATATAATCCTAAACCTAAACCACTGCAACGATACAGCGACGCTTCACACAAGCTTGAGTTCAAATACATTATTTAATGTGACATTATATAGGCCTACTGTACATGCAGGTCTTAAATAACTATTTATAACTATTTAGTTATTTATAACTATTTATTTATAACTAGTTATCCAATATGACGCTGGGTAAATTGGGCTCGTGAGACTGCTCACGAAAAGAACGAAGGGGAACCCACTTAGCAGATTAAGACGTTTTCGTAGGTACCTAGCGAAATGTAGCCTCAACTTTCCTAGACTTTTAGCTAGCTACATGCTGAGGGCTTGCGACCAAAAGACTAAATTAAGTAACGCGTTTCTTGTTTGAACAAGGAACTAGTAACGGATTCATTCAATTAAATAAGTAACGCGTTAAATTACTCGTTACCTAACAAAAGCAGTCTGACAACTGTAACGCGTCACCCAACACTGGTCCCCGATGGAAAAGGTAATGTAACATGTCTTTTTCCCCCGTTATTAACAACAATCTGGAACGAGATATCAGTGAGGGCGACTTGTTATCAGTCGATGAAAAAAAAAGCGAGAAACCGCACAATCTGAGTGGAGGGTTAAGAGAACAATAGCTAAATTCATAGTAGCTAGTTAACGTAACCTTTTCTGGTTATTAAAAGTCACTTTTATTACTTCACCCAGCTCAGCCCAGCCTACCTTAGACCAACCTACCCAGCTAACCTATCTAAACCCAGGCCATGCTAACCTTTCTTAGCCTATCCCATCCCATGTAACCTATCCTAACCCTTTTTAGCCGGGCCTAGTCCAGCCAATTTAGTTTTACCTATAGGCTATAGCCCAGCCAAGCTAATTTAGCCCAGCCCAGCCTGAAGTGAATTGGGTTGATCTGGACACGGCATTGATGTTCTCCTGGCTCCCCTGGGAAGCTCCTGCTCAGTATGCAGCTCCTGGAATAGCCTAGTGGGAAGAGAGAAGGATCTGTGTAAGTGTGTGTGTGTGTGCTCGCCAGAACTGCTGGTCCTGCCAAAACCAGAGTGTGAGGTCTGGTGAAGGTCAGAAAGACGCCCTTTTCCTTCACTTTATATCTGCACCTCTCTTTCTCTCTCTCTTTTTCTGTTTTCTTCTGGCTCTGTCTCATTGTGTGGGTATGAATTGTGACTATTGGCTGGCTGGGTGTGGCAGTTTGTTTGTGTGTGTGGGGGAGGGGGGGGGGGCGTTCCGGAGATTTTAAAATTCTTAATTAGTGTTATTGTTCAATAAAGAGCATGGAGGAAGCAAAAATTGTTTCTCTCTTCCCCTTTCTTTCTCTTTTATTCTTTCTCACTCTATTTCTATACCTCTTTCCCCCTCTTTCTCCCACCTTGCCTATGCTCTATTTAAGTAAAAAAAAGGGTCAGATGGCTGAGCGGTTAGAGAATTGGGCTACCAATCAGAAGGTTGCCGGTTCGATTCCCTACCGTGGAAAATGACGTTGTGTCCCTGGGAGAGGCACTTCACCCTACTTGCCTCGGGGGAATGTCCCTGTACTTACTGTAAGTCGCTCTGGCAGGGGCGTAGCCAGGACATTATTTCTGGGGGGGCCAGCTCTGGCCAGTCTTTTATTTGGGGTGGCACTTGATTGTCAAAAACTACTATTTTAAAACTCACACACTGCATCACTCAGAGCAGCTGGTTAGCTGCTAGTCTCCATTGAAGGGCTGTCAGAGTGCAGGTACGTTTGTTTGCGTCTTGCGCTGTTGATGGGGGCATGGCCCAACATGTTGCGAATATGGGGCTTGTAGCGTAAGTGACAAATGACAATATAAGACGACTTTATAAAAAAAAAATACTAATGCATTTTTTCAGCTTTATACCGTTTCTGTTCAGGAGGCTTAAAAAAATGTTTTTGTGAGGTTGGGGGGGGCCGGCAGGGTGGCCATTCTCTGACCAATGGTGGCCATGGCCCCCCCTGGCCACCACGTGGCTACGCCCCTGCGCTCTGGATAAGAGCGTCTGCTAAATGACTAAATGTAAATGTAAATCCTTTATACCAGCAGACCATTGATATTCAAATAGAAAACGGGGTCACATTCAGATTATCATTATTATTCAATAAAGGCCAGTTTCACCCTTAGAGGATCATATTCTTATGATCGTATCTCTGTGGACACAACTGAGAGAACAGAATCAAACTCCCTGTCTGCTCCAGGCAGTAAGAGAATCCCCCTCTACAACCCTAACCCTAACCCCCCGTTCACCAGCAAGAATCTGTCTCAAGAATCACATCGTCAAACTTCAGGTCTAGCAGAGAAACAGCAAGGCCTTGTTGTGTGTGTGTCTAGTGTTCTAGAGTCCCTCTGGTTCTACTGGTGCAGAGTGTGACCTTGAGGTGTCTCTTTCATGTGGTTGTCTCCTTCTATACAGGAGCAGAGGTCACGAGGAGACACAGTCATACTACACTGCATCTTTTTCTTTTTTATGGTCTGTTTCTCTGTCCATCCCTCTCTCTCGCTCTCTGTCTTCCTGATCATGCATTATTCATGTGTTCCCGGTCTGGCTTTGCCCCCTGAGACTGAGAGAATGCTTATATTGTTCCACTGCAGCATCAACACCTCTGCTCTAGATATTCTGTACCTTTGCATTTCCTGTTATCATTCCGGTAATTACCACTTAATACTAGATCCAGTCAAAGCAAACGTTGTTGAAACAATGTTTCACGTTATTACATTTAGAAACATTGATGAACATTGCTTAGTAGAGTTCCTGTACCTTATCCTTCCAATATGAGGCTAAGCTAATATGGCTAACCGTAGCATATGTTTAACCCAGGCAGTAATAATACAGCCACCCCGACCCCACTCTAGCTGACCCTGGACCTGCGTCTGTCAAGCTAATGCTAAAGCGATTAGTACTTTCTCACTTTGCCCAGCTCAAATATGTAGCTGACGACACAGACGCACACCCACACACACACGCACACACGCACACACACACACACACACACACACACACACACACACACACACACACACACACACACACACACACACACACACACACACACACACACACACACACACACACACACACACACACAACCACTCACACACACTCACAGAGAGTTATTGCTGGGGTGGAAATTCGGCTGAGATGTAGTTAGAGCAGCGTGGTCTAATATTTGTAGCTGTGTCTTCCTGGAAGTGCTCTCTCTTTCTGCTGATGCTGAGTGACATCATCTGAGCACTGGACAGGGAGGAGCCTGCATCATCATGGTGGCCTGGTGTAGGATATCCCCTCATGGCTTACCACATGAATCCCTCATCATGTGTGTGTGCGTTTGCTTTGTGTCTGTGTGTGCCTGCAACGCCTTAATGTGCAGTAGAATGACATTGTGATGTTTGCAGATTGTTAAGGCTGCACCATGGAATTTGTGTCCTGCTTCAGAAACAGCTAAGCTGCTCGCTCTGGAAGCTAAATGTATCCATGCTTCTCTGTGTGGGGGCTTGCACGCTGGTGAGCCTTCATCCAGCAGAGTGAGATTATATAAGCCTTTATAGCCATGGTTCTGACAACTGCAAGACTGCAGTGCAGTCTGGGAATGACTGGGATCCCAGACAAGGACCTGAAAGTCTTCTGAACCGCTCAGCAGAGCTTGTGATGATGAGTGAGGTAGAAAACATCTATGTGTGTTAGCACAGATGTGTGTGTGTGTGATAGTAAAGGTGTGTGTGTTGGGATAGGTGTGTGTTTGTTAGTGCAGATGTGTTAGTACGAGTGTGGGTGTGTGTTAGTACAGGTGGTTGAAGTTGACTGCTCTGTGTGACCTGAGGGAACATGGCTGTGCTCTGCTAGCCAGAGGGACTACAGGCATGGCCTATTTACACAGCACTAATCAAGCCTCATTAAAACTCTGCAGCATCACCACACATGCTTGTTAGTTTGCCGAAGACTCAGAGAGAATAGTGATGATGAGGGAGGGAGTTTTGAGTGGTTATGCTGTTCATGTACCCTAGCTCTGTGGCCCATTATCAACTATAACAGAAGGCTTGTTGCCATGACAGAACATGGGGAGAAGCAGGCATAAAGGAACAGAAGACTGATTGTGTTATTAATGAGGTTAGGTGATTCATTACGAGCGTGGTTAATACCACATGTTGCTCATAGGTACCTAAACATCAAAATTCCTTTCTGATACTAAGTAATACATTTAACATCACATAATCATTTGTAAATGCCAAATGTATTCTGTTATGTTTTTGAAATTCCATGAAATGTCTGTGGAATTCTATGATGATGGTCATCATCCCTGCTAGGCATCGTCACAGGGTGAGGCTTGAGTTATTTTTTTAGAAAGGTGATCTCACCCTGGACTGTTGACAGGAAATGACACGCCTCGGATAGGAAGTAGTCCAAAGACAGGTTACATCACTTCCTGACTTATGGCCATGTGAACTGTAAGTGGTGGTCTCTTTAATGACTGTACGTTGGAGAAAGACAGAAACCCGATCCCAGTTCACCTCTGTCACTATAGAAAGTATTTCAGTTCCTTCGATGCTCTCTCTCCCGCTGGGAAGGATCAGTCTACCTCATCATCATCATCGTCATCATTATCATCCTTTACTCTCCTCTAATGGGAGCTGTGGCTGTAGTCATTGGTAAGAAGGAGGAGAGATGGAGAGCGAGAGCGAGGATGTTGATTCCAAAGGGGAGTGGCTTTGCTTTTCTCTCTCTCTCTCTCTCTCTCTCTCTCTCTCTCTCTCTCTCTCTCTCTCTCTCTCTCTCTCTCTCTCTCTCTCTCTCTCTCTCTCTCTCTCTCTCTCTCTCTCTCTCTCTCGCTCTCTCTCACTCTCTCTCCTCACACACACACTCACACACTCATAGACACATGGCCAAGCTGACGCCAGTGCAATGCTGTGTCTGTCTCTGGTTCTGTCACAGAGAGCAGAGCAGAGGAGAGAGGGACTCTAGTCATCTGCATCACCCCGGACCTGATGGGAAATATCCTTCCTGTGTCTGGAATGTTCTGGATTAGCCAGTGTGCTGAGCTAGCGTGCTGGGATTGCCATGTTAGGAGCTGTTTCTGAGGTATGCTACTGGAGGTATCTGATCACACTGTGGAGCTAGCTCGTTAGCATGTCAGTGTCATGTTGTCCATAATCGCTCTAATGTTCCTATCAGGACTGAGTGGGTTTTTGCTGGTGTTCCTGCTCATCTGTGTTTGTGTCTACGTGTGTGTGAGGAGCAGAGAAACCTCGCATGGAGGTGTAAACAGTAGGGTATATGGATGCTGTTGGACAATGTGCATGGGCTGTTTGTAGAGAAAATAGTGTGTGTGTGTGTGTGCCGCTGCTGATGAGTGTATCAGGTTTAGGTTCAGATGTGTGTTAGCCCTTCTGGGGATATCTGACAGTGTGTGTGTGCGCACATGCTGGAGCAGAGAGGGGAGTGAGGAGACAGGCAGGCAGGTGGGCTGAACGCTGTCAGGCCTGGGGCAGAACGCTGGCTCTGCACTTCCACACACTGGACAATCTGCATCTGTGTGTGTGTGTGAGAGAGAGAGATACACGAGCTGGAGAGAGGTAAGCGGAGAGACGGAGGGATGGAGGTGAGGGATGGAGAGGGGGAGGGGGCAGGAAGAGAGAGACTCAGGAGGAGGTGCAGGCAGAGACTCTGTAACTGGGCTGGGCTGATTTATATGTACAAGGTCTCTGTGTCTGGCTCTGGCTCTGTCTGTCTAGGCGTGTGTCTGGCTGTTTGTGTGTGTGTGTGTGTGTGTGTGAGTATACGTAGATATATGTGTCACCAGCTTACTTTATCAGCAGTGGAAGGCTTTGTCAAATGAAGGAGGAGCTGAGTGATATTTCCTGAGGAGATAGAAAGGTCACAAGGTAATACAGTCATCTAATTGGCTCATCACTCACCAACATTACACTCTTATTGGTGGAGCAGGACAGTAACCGCAATAGCGGCATAATCAACCAACCCGGAAGCTCTGCTCATCCCTGCCATTGATTTCCAAAGACACACTGCCCCTCGTCACCTCTCACAGAGACATCAGAAAGAGGCTGGGTGTGTGTGTGTGTGTGTGTGTGTATGATTTGTTTTCTCCAGCCTTCCTAGAGGCTGGTGTGAGTCACAGTAGGACAGTAAAAGAAGGAGGCAGAGTGAGGCAGCGAGTCAGGCCCAGCAGTGCTGGGGTGTCATAGTAGCTATGACATAGTAACTATAGTGTAATGTTATCTGAACGGAGACCAGATCCTTCTCTGATTGGTTAGACCAGGGTTTGAATGAGAGAAGAGGAGATGATCTGTATTAAAGCAAGATTAGGTCTCAGATTAAACACTGTCTGTGATTTAACAGGAATTACGGAGAGAAGCCTGGGTTCCAGTATTGCAGTCTGTCATGTCTTTGATTAAAACACGTATGATACATGTATGACCTATGGACAGGTAGGTGTGACTAGGGGACATTTCAGATGGAAACAGCCGAACCAACCTGGCTGACTGTGACTCACTGTTGGGCTGGCTGGTTTGGTAGTCATTGTCATCACAGAGAATTAGAAAGAAGATGAAATACAACCCCCTCTGCACCCCCCACCCCACCCCATCCCACCCCACCCAACCCCGCTCTGTCTATAATGAAATACCCCACCCCAACTCTCTCTCTCCCCTTCCCTCCTTCCTTCCCCCTACACACCTTGCTAGGTGCAGGGTGATCATGTCCAGTCTAATATTAGCTGTCATACAGAACAGGCTGGGTGGTTCTCCCTCAGCGCAGCATGAAAGGGTCGGCTTTTGTATTAGCATGTGTAATAACCCACTAGGCTTTTCTCTTCATGAATTAAACATATCTGGCTGTTCTAGTCTTACAAATGTATATGTCTATCCTTTCCTCCCTCCTTCCTTCTTTCCTTCCTCACATCCACTGGTCCCAGTTGTTGTTTTTCTCAGATAAGGGCCTTGTGCTTCAAGGTCAACATAAATGTGAGCAGTGGACTGTATGTTTGCTGCTGATGACTCGAGATTTCAGAGCTTCTTCTTTCACTCATTCCTCTCGTCCATCTCTCTCTCTCCCTCTCTCTGTGTCCTGTCTGTGGTCTCACCACAGTTACTGATTAATGTCCTGTATCTTTTTTCCCCTCCCTCCCTCCCTCCCTCCCTCCCTCCCTCCCTCCCTCCCTCCCTCCCTCCCTCCCTCCCTCCCTCCCTCCCTCCCTCCCTCCCTCCCTCCTCCCTCCCTCCCTCCCTCCCTCCAACCCTCCCTCCCTCCAACCCTCCAACCCTCCCTCCCTCTACAGCTGATTTCGAGGACCCATCCATCGTAGTACTGCAGCTGAGACAGTTGTGTTAGACCATGAACGAGGTTGCCACCTCCCCCCTCGCTAGTGAGGTCCCCTCCCCCATGATCACCTCCGTTACGCCCACCCTGGACCCCCCATCAGGTGACCCCCACGACCTGGAGGACACCCCCTCCCCAGCCTCCCCAGGCCTCGCTCCAGGGCCCAGCAAGGGCAGCCCTGGCCTGGACTCGCCCCCCCGTGAGAGAGACCCCTCTCAGAGGTCTCGGAAGCCCCCTCCCCTGCACACGGGGGCGGACTGGAAGGTGGTTCTTCACCTGCCGGAGATTGAGACCTGGCTGAGGAACACCTCAGAGAGGGTCCGCGACCTCACACACTCCGTCCACCTGGACTCCCAGAACAGGCACGTGGATGTGCACCTAGTTCAGCTCAAGGTAAGGACAACACACACACACATGCAAAACACACTTGCACATACACTCACTCACACAATTCAGGGTGTGGTTTCTTACCCTGTAAAGACCACTGATGTGTGCTGGTGTTGGTTGGTTGTGATGGGATGGCTGTAACAGGCTTGGAGCTGCTCTGGGCCTGTGAGCGAGTGAGGCTGAAACTCCTACACTCAGAACTGTGAGGGAGAGAGCAGGGATCTAGATTCACCTCCCCAGAGAGAGGTGGGGGGAGATAAAGAAAGAGAGAGAGAGAGAGAGAGAGAGAGAGAGAGAGAGAGAGAGAGAGAGAGAGAGAGAGAGAGAGAGAGAGAGAGAGAGAGAGAGAGAATAAAAAAGACAAAGATGGAGAAAGAGAGGATTGATCCGTTTTCTAGCCAATAGTCTCACTGGATTATGACAACCAATCAACACTGATTAAACAAGGAAATTGCTGTTGATCACAAGACTAGATTAATTTGTCCAGACCAGCTAGCTAAAATGGCTCTCCCATAATAATATATATTTGATTGTCATGTCCCATTGTTCTGTACAGTTGAAATTCTATAGTTATATAAAAAATTAAGAAAATATTTTTCTTGAGTGTCAGTCTTTCAGACACTTTAATCCAAAGCGACCAACAGGTGGGGAGTTGAACCTGCAACATTATGATCTGCAGTCAAGTGCTCTACTTCAGATTTATTCTATCCCCTGCAGTCTATAGTCTATCTGTAGTCTATTTTCAGTACAGAACAGTGCGTGTGTGTGTGTTTGCATGAACGACCTCAGAGCCAGTGTCATAACTGGATTCCATTTGGAGCATCATAAAATAATGAGAGGCCCTCACTTCTGCCTGTGACCTAGTCCAGGGTTACATAACGGGGGTTATGTAGTCAAGTCATCAGATACCACTTTTCAATTTGTACCATCCCGCTCTGGTCATCCTTCAGTGTTGACATCAACTTCTCTGTTAATCTTGCTAATCTCTAATCTCCCATGCAGTACTGTTTCAGATGCCGCATACTGTCATACGTTTTATGGTTTGCAGAGATTTTGTTTTGAGTTGCGTCATTGCCAGCTTTGACCCATCGTCTGGCTAGACCTTTCATGGTCACGACGGGCTGACTGTTTTGTGCAGAATAGAAAGTATCATGTATTTGTTTATCAGTCCATAACAACTTATTCAAGCAGTGCACGGGATGCATTGCAGGTGCTCTAACCACTAAACTATTCCCTTGTAGTGCTAGTTTGCTTAAAGCACTACCCGCTCTGGTGTACATCCGGCTGACACAAGGCCACCCTTATGTTCCCAGCCTGGGTAACATAAGTAGCTAGCCCTCCAGTAGAGTGCAGTATTTGCCCTGAGGCTGTGAAGTGTTAGATACAGGCTGCTGCCCCCTCTGCTGGGGTAATGAAGCATTACAGCAGACTGGCGCACTGCTGGGACACCAGCTTGGGGCAACCCTGCATGGTTGCTCTGCCTCTATAGAACAGACACACACAGGGTTCTATTTAGAACAGACCCACACAGGGTTCTATATAGACCACACCCACACAGGGTTCTATCTAGAACAGACCCACACAGGGTTCTATCTAGAACAAACCCACACAGGGTTCTATGTAGAACAGACCCACACAGGGTTCTATCTAGAACAGACCCACACAGGGTTCTATCTAGACAAGCCCATGCAGGGTTCTATTTAGAACAGACCCACACAGGGTTCTATCTAGAACAGACCCATACAGGGTTCTATCTAGACCAGACCCACACAGGGTTCTATCTAGACCAGACACACACAGGGTTCTATTTAGACCAGACCCACACAGGGTTCTATTTAAAACAGACCCACACAGGGTTCTATCTAGGCCAGCCCATGCAGGGTTCTATTTAGAACAGACCCACACAGGGTTCTATCTAGAACAGACCCATACAGGGTTCTATCTAGACCAGACCCATACAGGGTTCTATCTAGACCAGACCCATACAGGGTTCTATCTAGACCAGACCCACACAGGGTTCTATTTAGAACAGACCCACACAGGGTTCTATTTAGAACAGAGCCACTCAGTTCCTTTGCGAGCTGCTCCCTGATGTGGTGGTCTAAGAATAACATCCCTGTCTACTCTCTGTTCCTGCACTCTGCTTCTGTTTAGACCTCTGCCTCTGTAGCTGCATCTGCCTCTGTTTCTGCCTCTGCCTCTACATCTGTCTCTGACTCTGTCTGTGCTTCTCTGACTGGCTGAGCAGAAAATCCGATGAATGTGAATGAAACATGTAGCATCTGGGGCCTGGGGAGCAGGATACTGCTGGAGAGGCTGGTCTGGAGTCAGTGACTAGTCAGCCACTAGTACTTGTGATTAGGGTTACAGGGAGGGAATCTGATCCAGGGCCTGTGTTCTGTGTCGGGGAGCATGTGAAGAGGAGAGTGGAGAAATCGCTCCCTCCAAAGGCTGAGTCATCTCACACACACACACACACACACACACACATACATGGACGCATACACACACACGGACGCATGCACACACACACACACACACACACACACACACACACAGTGAATATTTCCACAGTGTTTAATCAAGAAGAGATCCGGTTAGAGAACAGCCTATCGGACACCCACACGTAGCCAGCACACAATCTGAAGGAGGTTCTACAGTCACAACCTCCCTATTCTGAGTGGTAGTCTGTGTTTCACTGGTGGAACTTGGTTTGGGCCTGTCCTAGTTAGATACTTCAGTATGTAGCCTACATGACCTCCATTCCTTCAGTAGACAGCTGACATCATTTTACCTGGGCTCGTCTCAGTCACCTCTACAGCTCTGTCAACAGATGAGACCTCTCTCTGGAACCTTCCCTAACTCCCTCTGCAGACAGAATCACCTTGCAACACCCTGCCCTCATGCAGACAGAGCTCTCCAGCTGAGGCGTGTATGTGTGTGTGTGTGTATGTGTGTGTGTATGTATGTGAGTGTGTAAGTGCGTATGTATGTGCGTGTGTATGCATGTGTGTGTTTATGTGTGTGGTCATGTGAGCAGCGGGACCCAGGCTGGTGAATGGTGTCTTTGTTCTGGGGTTCAGTGTGGTTCTGTGAGGAGGGTGACTCAGACAGACTGTCATGTCTGGGCCTGCTCAGTGTCCTGACTGGACTACGTACCTCTAGTTCAGAGAACATGGCTCTAAGTGTTGACATCACCGAGAGCTCGACACCAGTTCCTAGCGTTACCCTGACCTCTAGTGGTGAGTATGTATATTCCTACAGAATGTTTCCTCCGAAGAGAATCAGAGGAGGACATGACTGTAGATGTAGCTACAGAAGTCTCTAGTCGTGCAAACTCCCACTATTGATCTGTGATGTGACTTGCTCAAGGTGTTCCAGAGAGCCACAGTGTGGTCTCGGCTCTGCAGTGTTGACTCTGAGGCTGGTAGAAAAGACACAATCATATAATCCACACCATGGCCTGTCCTGCTTACTGCGTACCTGGGGCTCGCAGATCACTGTTTTCCCCACTGTCCCAGTACCGTCCCGAAGGAAAAATTAACCGTCCCAAACTGAACTTGACCTGTCCCAAAATGTAAATTCTTGCATTTTGACATTCTGACATGGTTCTACGATATTTGCAACACTATTTAAGTAATCCATACAGTTGTGTGGCTTAAATGAATGTCTGAATTTCAATGTGAATACATACACCATAGAATACACAATTTTCTTGCTCGTTTCATGGTGGGGCTAACACAATTTTGCTTTACTCTACTCTGTTTTAGGCTTCTTTCTTCTCCTCTCCTCTCTTCTCTTCTCCTCTCCTCTCCTCTCATCTTCTCTTCTCTTCTCTCCTCTCCTCTCTTCTCCTCTCCTCTCCTCTCCTCTCCTCTCCTCTCTTCTCCTCTCCTCTCCTCTCCTCTCCTCCTCCCCTCCTCTCCTCTCTCCTCCTCTCCTCTCCTCTCTTCTCTTCTCTTCTCCTCTCTTCTCCTCTCCTCTCCTCTCCTCTCCTCTCCTCTCCTCTCTCCTCCTCTCCTCTCCTCTCCTCTCCTCTATATTTAGCCAGACTGAGGGTGTGTCCTGCCCTTGACATGCTGTCATAGCAGGGTTATTCTATTAGCACCAGAGAACAGCAGACACTCTGCCGCCCTCAACCTCAGCTAACCTCAGCTGTACCCCCGGCCTCAGCCTCACTTCTGTTTTACTGTTTTACTGTTATTGTGTGAGGTAACAGTAGCCAGAATTGAGTAGAATAGAAAAGTACACATGGCTATCACTGTTCCTGTATTGAATAGATATATGACTTTCGTATGCCCCTGTGTAGGTACAGATGCCGTGTATAGAACATAGAGCTGTATCAGTGTATTACATCCCTCCTCCCCGCCCAACTAAGGCCCCACCCACCCAACCATGTAACAGCTGCCTGTAGAATGTGGAGAGGGCTGGGGACTGGGTTGCAGTGGTGACACACACACACACACACTCCCAGCCGCAAGTTCAAGCTCCTCCAGCTTTATTTATACTTCCCCATAACTGTATGTATGTGTGTGTATGTATGTATGTATGTGTGTGTGTGTGTGTGTGTGTGAGCCTGTGGTGTCTAGCAGCTGTCTGAACACATTTATAATCACTGATGTCATCCCAGATACGCCTAGAATCCCAGGAATTCTGCCCCTCCAGTACTCTCATCCCCTCCTTTCCTCCTTTCCACTCGTCCTCGCCTCTCCTCTGGAGATCCTCACCCGACGCTTGGAGAGCAAGCTGGGTGGGGGGTGACACGTAATGCCCCTAAACCACCAGGAGGGCACCGAGCAGCTCGCTCTCCTGTGTGTCTGTCTGCGGCTTCTCTCACTGCAACACCAGGGACCGAGTGTGGACCTGCTTTATGAGATCTCCCCTCTCTCTGCTCTGGATCAGGTTACTGTGTAGGGTCTGGACCGGCTGACAGCTTACCGTATACAGTAGCATTGGCAACTTCTGACATACTGGATTCAGAACAGAACCACAGTATACACATACAGTATAGTACTGTGAATGTCACCCACAGGGAGGGAGAGAGGCCCCTGCAGATCAACCCTACTGTTAGTTATACTGTAAGTTATGCAACAAAGTTACCAACGTTAATCACAGCTGGTTTAACAAACAAGGGCACGTATCAAATCAGATTGGACACTGACCGGTTTCCCTGGAGATGTCCTTGACTACCACCCCCCACCCCACCCCCACCCAACCCTTCTGCCGCCTGACTCCCCCACACACTCTGTTGCCCTGCCTCAGCTGCCTCTAGGAGGGCTAACTGAGGAGGAATGAGGGGTGGGGTGGGGGGGTTTAAAGAGGAGTCTACATGAGGGGGAGTTTGTAGCCTAAAATAACCCCCCAAATGTTGTCTGGAGCTCCTCCTCCGAAGAGAAAGAGGTCAAGAGAGGGGGGGGAGGGGGTAAGGGGGGTGGGCAGTGACACCACCCACCCTAGCTAGCACATGGGAGACCAAGCACACCAGAGCAGACCAAGACGTCTAACCAACACACCAGGACTGTGTGACAGTGCTAGCCTTGTAGCTTTGCTGCAAACCCACTCATCTGATTGGAAATCTGTGGAGAAATTAAACCTTGTTTCTCATGTTTGCGACGGGTAAGGGGAAGACTAACAGCTCTGCTAGGAGTCTGTTTGAATGAATGGTTTCTGAACGTGTCGGTCATGCCACAGTCATGGCAGTTTGTTTAGAATGTTGCGTGTTTTGAAATTTCAGTGTGGTATGTTGAATGGATCTGTGAGATTCTTCTCATTAAAATGGTCTTACAATTAACAAATGTGTGCCTGTATTTCAGTGTCTGTGTGTGTTTGTGGGTTGATTTTAATGTGTGCATGTGTGTTTTTGTGTATGTGTTTTAGTTTGTGCATGTGTGTGTGTGTGTGTACGTGTATGTATGTGCTGCATGTAAATTCTTTCATCATCAGAATCCTGTCATGTCTATGCAGTTCAGTAACAGATCCAGAAACAGCTGTTAAAATAACATGTGCTTCTTTAGAAACTTCAAACACTTGAATGTCTATGTACAGCACATGACTAGTTAGCCTGGCCTTTCTTCCCAGGACTTGTGTAGGAGATGATATGGTGACTGTTATGAGGATATCTCTATGGCAGGATACAATAACAGCAACTCAGATAGACTGTTGCTTAGTCACTGGTGCCTTGGCTAATAGCAGGCTCCTCTGCTACACTAGACAAATGAGTTTATTAGCCTTGTGTGAGTGTGTGTGTGTATGTGTACATGTGTGTGTGTGTGATGGGTCAAAGACGAGCTGCCGGCTATGTGTTTGACCTACATTCAGGGATGCCAGTGGGTTTATTTGCGGAGCAGGAAGTACTCGTGCCAAGATCCTGCCTGCCCTCCCAGAGGTGCTCTGTTGTTAGTGTGTTGTTATGACGACACCTTAGTGACTGTAGCAGGGGGGCTTAAGGTTAAAGTACAGTAACCCTGTAAGACTGGAGACAGTTTTAGTGTTTTGGATATTTACTACAGGTGTATTTTATTTGTCTCAACTGGTGCTGAAGGGAGTGAGCTCCTTCGAACTATGTCCGAAATGACCATTCTAAACAAATATGAAGTAGTGTCATATAGCAGAGGATGTCCACAGACAGCTACAATTCTCTTGCCCTCCATTCCTTCTAAAACGTCAGTGACATCTCAACATTGATAAACCTTCGCGACACAGCGTCACGCGAATTTTTCGCAAAAAGTTTTCATCTCAAGCGAGAGACGCGCGCCAATTTTACTTGTAATCTCGCAGTGTGAATAATTTGCTTCGCGTTCGGTGTGAACACAGTATTGTGTTCTTGTTGTTCCGTTGTGGTCTTGTTGTGGTCCTGTTGTGGTCTTTTTGTGGTTCTGTTGTGGTCCTGCTGGGTCCTGCCTCACAGAAACACAATACTGCTCATCAGAAGCTCCATGCTGCAGAGAGGTCAGATTACTGGAGAGCTGCAAGGGTATGAACCTGCTCACACCAGACTGCAGCCAGGTCAGAGTGCATGTTGCCAAACTTAAAATAAAAGCTCTGACAGACCACTGTACACCCAAACACAGCAGGGCTGGCTCTCTCCTCATGTGACTGTTCTGTAGCGAGTGACTTTCACTGTCATGGAAAGCCTCCATCACTGGTGCAAAGCCCTCTCTGTTCCTCTGAGGAGAGCAAGTCCTTCCCCGCAACCGTTTGTGTGTGTTTGTGTGTTGATGTGTGTTTGTGGGTTGGTGTGTGATTGTGTCTCGGTTTGTGTGTGTGTGTATGTGTTGGTGTGTGTGTCACTGTCCACAGGCAAGGTGGTGGGAAGGGGTGAAAGGTGAAAGGTAATCTAAGCCCGGATGCCTGACTAAACACATGCTGACTTACATGAGCTCCAGTCTTCACAGGGACAACAATATAAAACCACAAACACCATCAGGGCTGGAGGGATTACATGTTGCTACATCACATTCCTGGTACTGTGACTGACTTGCTGCAATATCATTATTATTATTATTTCTCCAGACCGTGTCAATTGCCTATAGACTGGTTGGCTGTGGAAAAACATCTGCTGTCATTTTGAAAATATCAAAACCTCCAGCTTCTGTATAGCTGCTGTTGTCTTCTTAAAGAAGGAAGGATAGGACTGTTGTGTTTGGTCTGGGGGAAGGAGGAAGACCAAGTGACAGCTTTATAATCAGATGTTCCAGGCCGGGAGATGGTGACTGTTGTGTGTCCGCCAGAACAGGGGGAAGTAGGTCAGGTTTCTAGGATGACTCAGGGCTTTTCAGGGCAGACTTTTCAAGACAGTCAGAAGAGGGTTTTATCCCAGGAGTCTGCCTGTCTGGCGTGCCAGCTTGACGTCTCCCTGGATGGTTTTACAACGTCTGAAATTAGTTCTTTAATATCAACCCCCCCCCCATTTCCCGTGCCTCTCCCCCCCAACCACCACCCCCTCCTCTTAAAATTATAACTGGTCTCTGGATCAGGCTTTGAGCCAGTTGTCAAGGTGACAGCCAGCTAGGACCAGATAGAGCCTGGGACAGTTATCCTGTTACTGTAAGACCTTTCATAGACAAGCTGTTACTGAACATACTGTATACCGTCAGCTCCATAAATACAGAATATCACTGTAGTCCCTTATTAAGCAACGTGATTGGACAGACCTGAGGAGAGAGGGTGAAGTATCCTCCCTTATTGGTCTGCTGGTCAACTGCTGTTTGGCTGAGAGGGGCTGGGAGGGGCTGGGAGGGGCTGGAAGGAGTGGTTGGAGGGGCTGGGAGGGGCTGGGAGGGGCTGGGAGGGGCTGGGAGGGGCTGGGAGGAGTGGTGGAGGGGCTGGGAGGGGCTGGGAGGGGCTGGGAGGGGCTGGAAGGGGCTGGGAGGGGCTGGGAGTGGTGGAGGGGCTGGGAGTGGTGGAGGGGCTGGGAGGGGCTGGGAGGGGCTGGGAGGGGCTGGGAGGAGTGGTGGAGGGGCTGGGAGGGGCTGGGAGGGGCTGGGAGGGGCTAGGAGGGGCTAGGAGGGGCTGGGAGGGGCTGGGAGGAGTGGTGGAGGGGCTGGGAGGGGCTGGGAGGGGCTGGGAGGGGCTGGGAGGGGCTGGGAGGGGCTGGAAGGAGTGGTGGAGGGGCTGGGAGGGGCTGGAAGGAGTGGTGGAGGGGCTGGGAGGGGCTGGGAGGGGCTAGGTTGACCAGCCATGACCAGATCTGCCATGCTGGAACTGGTACAGTAGAACAGCACAGATCTTTCCAAAACCAGATTCTAATCCAGGCCTGCATAAAATAAAGCAAAGGACACTGTTTGACTCTTACGTGCTGCATATTCTGCCTTCATCTAATTTATTTCTATCAGCGTCATCAAGCCCACTGTCCATGTGAGTTTGACTCACGTCTCTGACACGAGAGGATGTGTTTGTCTCTCTGTGTCAGTTCTGCTTCTGTCGAGGGCCCTCTGGTAGAGTTCTTTCAGTTCGTGGTGTGGTTGCTGCTGTTAGGATCATCAGGACTGAAGGGAGCTTGCCAGGACAGTCATGAGTTGCTTGATGAGTTGGATGAGGAATAGTAATAGTTGTGGATTGATTTAGCAGACGCTTTCATCCCAAATGACATACAGGGGGAAATTTGAACCTGTGACCTGGATACGCATGAGCTAGTAGGTAGAATTGGAATAAAACAATTTCATGGTAGATTCAAGTGAGTGGTTAGTGTACTGTAGAGCAATATACGGTTTTGCTATGACTTTATCTTTGTCACATACTCTTTACTTTTGCTGAATTGTTTGCTGAATTGTCCCCTTTTCTTGTGTATGTGTGTGTGGGTGTCTGAATGTGTGTGTTTGCGTGTCTGTCCATGCACGTGTCCAGGACATCTGTGAGGACATCTCAGACCACGTGGAGCAGATCCACGCGCTGCTGGAGACGGAGTTCTCTCTGAAGCTGCTGTCCTACTCGGTGAACATCATCGTCGACATCCGCAGCGTTCAGCTCCTGTGGCACCAGCTGAGGGTGTCCGTCCTGGTGCTCAAGGAGAGGCTGCTTCAGGGGCTGCAGGACTCCAACGGCAACTACACCAGGCAGACCGACATTCTGCAGGCCTTCTCTCAGGACCATGACCAGGTTAGAAACTACATTTCCCAGAATGCACCACAGCTTGGCGACCTCGCCCTCAAATGTCTGCAAGATTTCTAAACCCTGCTGTTCACATCACGAAAGACTGTCGCCACCTTGTGGAATACACAAGAACAACAAAAATAAATTATAAATAAAAAAAGTTTTTTATAAAGACACTATTTCCTAATTATGTGGTTGAAAAAAGGTGAGATTTGAACAAAAAAGTTAATGAATCCAACTATGTGTTTGATAATGAAACTGTATCTTAAAAAACACAAAAAAAACACAAGAACTGCCTTTTTATTTGACTCATTTCAGACTGTATGACGACATGGTGTGAGTAGCTTTAAGATAGTTGAAAACACTAAGTGAACATCTCTAGGTTGATGACACTATTTCAATAACAAATTTGTCTCAACATGAACAAGATTCTGCTTTGTCTGCAGACTCGCCTGGACGCGCTGACTGAGGTGGACGACAGTGGTCAGCTGACCATCAAGTGCAGCCAGGACTACTTCTCTCTGGACTGTGGCATCACTGCCTACGAACTGAGTGACTACAGCCCCAGTGACGACGCAGAGGCCCGAGGCCAGGGCCAGGAGGGGTCACAGGAAGGTCCGCAGGCCCAGGAGGCGAGGTGTTCCTACCCTGAGCTCCAGCGAGACTTCCCAGAGCTCCTCCAGAGCGTCGACCTCCTCACCATCGCCGCCGAGAACCTGTCCTCCAATCAGGGCCTCGTATCCAAAGAGAGGGTGGTGCCTAGCGCCTCCGAGGACACGCCCGCCTGTGTGGAAAAAGACGACAACTCTCTGTCCGTACCCACAATGCACTGCGGTATCAGTACGCCTCAGAGTGAGAGTTCGCTCTCAAAGCGTCCTCTCCAGGGGGTGGTGAGCAGCGAAGTGTCCCCCACCCAGCCCTCTCTTCCCCCCAAGAGGGCTATGTACCTGGAGGGTGACGACCTCCACTACACCCACCCAGGGGGCAGCTTTCACAGATCCAGCCTGCCTCCGGGCCTCCAGTTCCAGGCCGAACTGAGCCGGAGCACCCCCTCCCTCCTGGATCCTCCGGATCGCTCTAAGTTCTGGCTGGAGCTGGACAGCGTGTACCCCAATGCAAACGCCAGCCAATCGTACGAGAGCCTGCAAGCTATGAACGGCAAGAACCTGCAGAGGAGCCGAAAGCAGAGCCTCAGGGAGGGGCCCAAACCTGGGGGGGTCATAGCCCCTTTCCCCCTGCAGAGGAGCATCTCCGAGGCTGGTCGCCCCCCAGGGCGAAACCCCCAGAGTGACCAGGACAGCCCCCTTCCCTCCCCCCTCAGAGACCCCCTCTCCTCAGACCAGGAGAGCCAGGACGACGGCTCCTCCCCCTGCCCCCCCAGCAAGGCTGCAGTTTGGATCCTCAGGCAGAGAGAGCTCCAGGGGGCCCAGGTGCAGGCGGGGGCCAGCCCAGAGAGGGAGCGCTGGTACGGGTCGGAGGAGTTCCTGGCCCTGCCTGCCCAGCTCCGGAAGACGGAGATGCTGGCGATGAAACTGGAGAGCCTGGCTCAGGCCATCCCATGGGTAAGGAGACACTGTTATTCTGTTTCTGGTTGTCGGAATGGATGAAATCTGCTGTCAACCTGGAACTAGACTGTGTAGAGAAAAGCTCTAAAATACTATTGTGTTATGACTCATCTTGCACACAAGTGTTAATAATGTTTGCATTGTCTTGGACGGTCTCCATAATGTCATTCAAACGATTAATAATTAAATCAACCAATGAACCAGCTAGTTAATACATCTAATTTACCAATTTACTTTCAATCAGTCTGCCAATAAGTCGCCCTTTTCCTTGTTGTAGAAGCCGGGTCAGAGCTGTGGTCAGGAGCACCTCCAGGATGTGGACGACTGGGACCTGACGGAGCTCAACCCCGAGTGGGACAGCGAGGAGACGGGCGAGGACACCGGAGGAGAGGCCCACCTCAGAGGCCCACCTCCGCCTCTCCTACCCCCCCAGCCCCACCACCAGCCCCACCACCAGCCCCACCACCAGCCCCACCTCCTCCACCTACCCCACAGGAGGCCTCTCCACGTGGGCCGCTTCTCTCCTTCCTCCTCCAGCGACATGGCCCCCTCCCTGGACGACAGCATCGAGTCAGGGCCCCTGAGCGACCTGCAGTCCGAGGACGAGGTCTGGAGCTCTTCTGGAGGAGACTCCAGGAGGGGGGAGCTCCCCCGGTCCCAGAACAGAGCCTCTCCCCTGGACTGTGCCCGCAGCGGACAGCCCCTCATCCTCCAGCTCCTGGAGGACATCCAACACCAGGACCACAACCATCCTGACATCTGGAGAAAGATAGAGGTGAGGAACCATCTGTCTTGTTGTTGGGGAACAATAATGCAATGAATAACTATGGATAATGTGAATGGCCTCAATTTTATACTTAAAACGGGAATGGGGTGTTTATTTATGCTGGTATGGATTATTTTTATTATCATAATATATCCATTAGATCATTGCTCTCTGTTTGAAAGGTCAAGTTTTAATGACCAGATGGTGTATTGATTAGGGCTATAGTAATGATTGATGGAGGGATGCAGAGCAGATCAATCCTGGCTGCCGTGCTGTAGATGGTAATGTGACATTAGACCTGAACAAATACAGACAGCTTTGCTCCAATGTCATCAAGCGCTGTGGAATAACTGTCCCGTCGACACAGCTTTAGAACCCTGCTTTAGAACACACAGAGGACGTAGAACCCAGCTTCGGAACACATAGACTTTTGAACCCTGCTTTAGAACACACATAGAACTTAGAATCCTGCTTCATCTAGACTACCTATATGAACTCTGGTTTACACCATATTCTGGTCAGTATTGGAAGCCCTCAGTCAGTTTGTCAGAGAGGGAGTCGGTCTGAGGTTCAGTTTATCCTGTCAGGCAGTTACCCCCCCATTATACCGTAACTCAATCCTCTTTCTATAGTAGAATATTGGAACTTCACTCCTTACATCTTCATCTCCTGTGACCGTCCTACTTCCCCACTGTAAGGATGAGATCTCTCAGCAGCCAGGCCGGAAAGAGACAGGACACCACCCTGCTTGTGTTTGACGCACCACAGTTTATTATCCCTTGAGAAAACTTGTCCTGGACAGTGAGCTGTTGCTGCTCTCTGCTGGTTGTAGACAGAATTACACCAGCAGGGTCTGTGAGACAGTAGAAGTAATCAGTGGGACATATTGTTATCAGTGAGGCAGTGAGTCAAGTATTGAAGTAGGGAGAGTTAGTGAGAAAGGGAGTGAGACAGGCAGTGAGACAGGTAGTCAGTGAGACAGTGAAGCAGGCAGTGAGACAGGTAGTCAGTGAGCCAGGCAGTGAGACAGGTAGTCAGTGAGGCAGGCAGTGAGACAGGTACCCAGTGAGGCAGGCAGTGAGACAGGTAGTCAGTAAGGCAGGCAGTGAGACAGGTAGTCAGTGAGACAGTTAAGCAGGCAGTGAGACAGGTAGTCAGTGAGACAGGTAGTCAGTGAGACATGTAGTCTGTGATACAGTGATGTAGGCAGTGAGACAGGGCCACCTGAACTGATGAGTGTCACCCTGGGAGGTGATTGATGAGATTAGCATGCGGCCCTCTGGAGATGGCTTCATCCTCATGGCAACAGACAGCTGGCAGCTGAAGGTTCCACCGCCACATCTCAGGGGCCTAGTCAAGTGTGACGCAGCCTCCAGACACCAGACTTCCCCCCTCTCTCTCTCTCTCTCTCTCTCTCTCTCTCTCTCTCTCTCTCTCTCTCTCTCTCTCTCTCACGTCTTTTATTTCTTTCTCTGTTATTTTATCATCAACTCTATGAGAGTAATAGAATCTAAGAGACGAGAAGGATTGGAGGGATGAGAGCAGAGCCTGGGTTGGGGTCTGGCCGAGCACGGCCCTATTCCAGGCTGGTGTGCCTGTTCAAATGATAGTCGAGAGAGAGAGAGAGAGAGAGAGAGAGAGAGAGAGAGAGAGAGAGAGAGAGAGAGAGAGAGAGAGAGAGAGAGGGAGGGAGAGAAAAAGGGGAAAGAAAGAATGTGAGATGAGAGAGTGATAGAAAGAGAGGGAGACAGAACACGACCTGGCTAGATCTGGGCTGCTTGTTTGCCAGCCCCTGGCACTCCTCTGGTGCCCCCTGTCCAACAGGAAGTGCTCTACCTTTCAACCAGACACCCGTTGGCTTCTCAGTCAGGCTGCCCGCTCCACGTTCATTCCCGGTCTCAGCCACATCAAAGCTGCTCTAAGAAGTCAGGTCCAGAAACGTCAATACAACCCTGGCCTCTTCTCCTCTCCTCTCCTCTTCTCCTCTCTTCCCTCTCCTCTCCTCCCCCTTTCTCTCCTGTCCTGTCCTCTCCCCTCTCCCTCCTCCTCTCCTCCTGGTCAGTACTGAGGGAAGGTTGTTCATATCAATATACCTTTGATTTTCATCAGGCTCAGATAATGAGGAGGAGAGGCTTCGGACAGAATCACAGAAATATCATCATATTGGATTTCTTTTGGGGTCATGAATGCAATTACAGCATTGCGCTCAA
>NC_085026.1:14328311-14330811 GCF_963692335.1 Osmerus eperlanus | reverse complement strand
CCCCCGTGGGTCCCTAGTGCATGCTGGGTAATGCTCTCTGATTACTCTGAGCACCAGGAGAGGGGAGCTCTTAGAGCTCCGTACTGCACACGCTCCGTAGCGCCTTCATACTGCACACGCTCACTGGGGTATCATCACAAGCAATCAACTTGAAAGTTTCCATAGCAGCACCCAGGGGATCAGGGGAGAGAGAACAGAGAAGGGTGGGATGAGGAAGGCATGAGAGAGGTAGGAGGGAGGGAAAGAGATGGGATGGAAGGGGGGGGGGAATAGGAGCAGAGCGTTGAAAAGAGTGGAGGAGAGACTAGGGGCTGAGAGAGAGAATCAGGGGAGTAATAATAGACAGATCTCATAGTAATGGTCCGTGGGGGGGGGGGTCCATGGGGGGAAGGGGGGGGGGCGTGGGGGGAGGAGGAGGGGGGGGGGCGTGGGGTTCTTATCCACTTGAAGGATGGGGGGTTACTGGGTCTGGGCCCCCGGGTCTGGGCTCTGATGGAGGCCTGTGGGCATGGGTTAGTAGAGGGACTGGGGGGAGAGGGGCACGGAGCTGGGAGGAGAGGGGGGTGGGACTGGGGGGAGGAGGGGGGAGGAGGGGGGTGAAGACAGGTGGGATGGGGTAGGAGACTAGAGAGAGAGACGTGCGGAGTGGGAGTAGTGTGTGTGTGTGTGTGTGTGTGTGTGAGAGAGAGAGAGATGCTTAGGGCCTGGGTGTACCTGAAAGAGGAAGGGAGTGGGTTAGTACTGAGCTAGTTAAACATGGGGTTATGCAAGCGTGTTATTCATGGACTTCTCTGAATGGTATTGTGTGTATGTGTGTGTGTGTGTGTGTGTGCGTGTGCGTGCACGCTGTTGGTGGGTGTCTGTCTGTACATGTCTGTGAGAATGAGATAGAGATGTACTGTGTTATTTCAAGAATATGCCATTATAAAGTGTAATCCTGTTGTGTGTGTGTGTGTTTTCCAGAGCTTCAAGCTGAATGTGGACAGCCACTGCTCATTGAAGGAGGGTGTTCTGGTTGAAGGCAGGCATCTGCTGGAAGTCCTCACATCCCACAAATCAGGTAGCTCGCTAGCCGGCGCCACGGCAACCCGCACACATTTATTATTAATGTTTATATTAACATATTGACCTTCAGAATTTATAAATCTTCAAGTAACTGCTTCTTAGGCTGTAGAGAAGAGGAGAGGACTGAAGTGGAGAGGGGAGGAGATGAGCTTTTCACATCCATTATATTACAACTGGCATTCTGTCCTGGGGAGGATTGACTCATAGGATCTTGACAGAGAGAGAAAGGAGAGGAGGAGCAAATGAGAGAGATAGAAACCAAGATAGACAAATTGATATTGACTGATGACTATAAGCTTAAGCAGAGAGGACCGTGAGAGGGAGAACTCTCTCTCTCTCTCCACCCCCCCTCTCCTCTGTCCTGCTGGGGGAGCCTGTGTTAGAATGACAGGACGTTTCAAAGCACAGCCCCATCCACCATCCAGCTGCATGAAGGCCACTTCTCTCGTCTCTCTCTTTTCAAATTCCCTCCCTTCTTTTTCCCTACGTCCCCCTCTCCGACCCTCCTCCACCATTATTCCCCCCTTCCTTCCCTCTCTTTCTCTCTCCCTCCTCCTGTTTCTCCTCCTCCGTCCGTGCCCTGTGACCCCAGGTCTGAGGGACATGCTCCAGATGATCTCTCAGCAGTGGGCGGAGCTTCAGAGGCAGATCCGTCGCCAGCACAGCTGGATGCTGCGGGCGCTCGACGCCATCAAAGCCCACGTGCTGTACCCCGGCCCCCGCAGGGAACCCAGCCCTCAGCCAAGCCCAGGCCCCGACACAGGCCAGCCCGGATCAGCAGGACCCAGGAACGCCAGCCTGCCCCAAGGTAAACTGCTTCCACCACCACCCCCCCCCCCCTTTCTCCCCCTATTTCCCTTCTCTGATCCCTCCCTGATCCACCGCTCCCCTTCCCCCCCTCCCCCAAAACTCCTCCCATTATCCTCCTCCCTTCCCCCCCCCACCCCCCCTTCGCCCCTGGCTATCCTCTGCTTGCTCAGCAAAATAAACAAACTGGATGGGTGAGATGGGCAGGGAGGCTGATATTAGCATAAGAAATAGCTAAAGTAAAGCTTCCCAGTTAGAAGTTAGTCTGTGAAATGGGGGGTGAGGGGTGTTGAGGAGGGGGTGGGGGGGGGGTGTAGGTGTACCTGATGTGAATATCAATTTCTTTCCAAATGAAGTCTAAAGCGATGTTGGTGGTTGCATGAGTAATTGTGAAGACAAATGCAAGAGCTCACACACACACAAACGCGCAAAATAAACTTGTTGTCGTTTTCAAGCAACACACATGACCACATGCACACATGCCCGCACACACACATTATGTGGTCGCTCGAAAAGTGTGAAACCCAATTTATGTTCTTTGCATTTAACGTGTAATTACCACAGCAGTCTCCTCTAGGTTGCCATTTCTCATTGTTTAATTGCCAATTGTGATTTGGTAATTACTTTC
>NC_085026.1:14271776-14328111 GCF_963692335.1 Osmerus eperlanus | reverse complement strand
CCTCCATCCCTCCCTCCTCCCTCCATCCCTCCATCCCTCCTCCCTCTTCCATCCCTCCTCCCTCCATCCCTCCTCCCTCCATCCCTCCATCCCTCCTCCCTCCTCCCTCCATCCCTCCTCCCTCAATCCCTCCTCCTCCATCCCTCCTCCATCCTTCCCCTAATGAGGGCGTGGAGTGTCCTGCTCCCCTCCTCCCTGCCCCCCCCCCACTCCCTCCCTCCCTGCCTCCGTTCAGTGTGAACAGACCCCCAAACGTAATTAAAAGACACAGTGTGGCTTCCAGAATGCTACGATTCAGCCCGTCTCCATGACAACCCCGGCAGCCACTTCCAAAAGTAAACAAAAGTTTTTTTGAGGCTGCGACTTAGCGATTAATAAAAACTCTTCCGGACAGCTTGCAACGGTTAATACACCCTGGCAGTCACAGGAGCACTGTGCAGTCCTCACAGGAGTTTGTTTGTGTGTGTGCGTGTGTGAGAGAGAGAGAGAGAGAACGAGAGAGAAAGAGAGCAGGAGAGATCGTAATTTGGGATTCATTCCTGCCTCAGTACGCTTTGATACTGTCAAACCACACTACATGTCGACATTTGTATTTTATCCACCACCACAGCGCACTCTGCATCCACTGTTATCTAAACCGGCGTAGAGAAATGTGATTATAGCACAGTGGCCATCCAGTCGTGGTGCTGGCATAGAGCCAGGCTGTGAACAATCCTATGATTGTGCCAGTGCTGGCCTGGGCATCTGACCACGTGGCAAAGGATGGCAGACCTTCTCTCTCCCTCGGTTTGTCTTTCTCCCTGTCTCTTTCTCTCTTCTCTCCTTTCTTTTTTCTTTTCTTTTGATTTCCTTCTCTCTCACTTGCTCTATCTCTCTCTGTCTCTGTCTATCCTCCATCTCCTTGTCTCCCTTCTAGAAGTCGTTCTCTGACATCTAGATTCTGTTCTGTCTGTCAGCCACCTGCCTTCTGAGCCCACGTCCCCCCTAGCCTGGTCAACACACTCTCACTCTCTCATCCTCTCACTCTCTCACCCTCTCTCTCACCCTCTCACCCAACCGAGCATGATATAGCCTGTAATTCTTAACCTCTCACCCTTAGCCCGTACCCTGACCCAGCCAAAAAACAGTCACCGATGACCTCCCCTCCCTCTCCTCTTCTCCTCTCCTCCCTCTCCTCTCCTCTCCTCTCTTCTCCCCTCTCCTCTCTTCTCCTCTCCTGTCCTCCTTTCCTCTCCTCTCCTCCCCTCTCCCCTCTCCTCTCCTCCCTCTCTCTCTCCTTTCCTCTCCTCTCCTCCTCTCCTCCCTCCCCTCTCTCCTCTCTCTCCTCTCCTCTCCCCTCTCCTTTCCTCCTCTCCTCTCCTCTCCTTTTTCCTCCCCTCTCCTCTCCTCTTTTCCTTCCCTCTCCTCTTCTCTCCTCTCCTTTTTCCTCCCCTCTCCTCCCCCTCTCCTCCCCTCCCCTCTCCTCTCCTCTCCTCTCCTCCCTGCCCTCCCTCCCCTCTCCTTCCCTCTCCTCTCCTCTTTTCCTCCCTCTCCTCCCCTCTCCTCTCCCCCCCTCTCTTCTCCTGCTCTCCCTCCTCTATCAGCAGTGTTGGGTCAGATGCCAGTGTTGGTGTACAAAGACCTCAGTGTGAGGGATGAAAAGTGTTCCCCCTGTGTGCTCGTGCATGTGCCAGCACACTGTACACTAAGCAGTTTGGATGTGTGTTCACTGGGACTGTGTGGGTTTCCAAGCCAACCTGTTGGTTTGCAGGTTGTGTGCACGATGCGCTGTGCATTGTGCAAGATCTGTGTGTGGTGTGTTGGTGAAGTGCTTGTGCCAGATGGCAGCCTGTAATGTGTGTGTGGGTTCAAAGAATGACTGTCGTACCTCAGGGGAGAGATGCAACAAGGAGCCAGCCTTGTAGCTCTGAATGACCAATCACAGATCAAGCCTTGTAGTTTGAGGACATCCAATCAGAGATCAAGCCTTGTAGTTTGAGGATGTCCAATCAAAGATCAAGCTACAGTATGGCCAGATGCTTTATCTGGTGGCAAAGGAACATTGAACTCAGATGTTCTGAAGCCTCAATCATAAATGCAACACCCTCTGTCTCTCACACGTGTGAAAACAAACACACAAATACATAGACACGTGCACCCACACACACAATACATTATTATAGTTGGTCAACAAGCAATATTTTTTTCCTCTGTAAAAACAAGGTTTTAGCTGCCTGTCTCTCTTCCTCTCCTTCTGTCCATACCTGTCTGCAGTCCACCAGACCCTCCCTCCCTCCCTTCCTACATCCTTCCGGCTGGTTCTATGGTAAGCCAAGCTAATGACAATGCTTATCGCGGCTACCCCACTGCTAGATTCTAATTTCAAATAGCCCATGGTGCTACCGGGGACGCTATGCTGGAGCCCGCCACACACACACACACACAACACACACACACACACACACGAGCACACACACACACACACACACGAGCACACACACACACACACACACACACGAGCACACACACCTGCTCATTAACTCTCTTCTAAAACCCAATCAGTCTCACGCTAGCGTAGTGAGCCTGGAACCTACAGAGGGACCCCTGTGTGATGCTTCACACAACACACTCACACACACACACACACAACACACTCACACACACACAACACATTCAGACAACGCACACTCACACACATGCAGGAATGCACACGCACACACTGAGGTATTCTGTGGCGGTGGCCAGAGAGGCCGAGGCGTGTGTGGAGGTGGGTGAGGATGGAGAGCAGCAGGATCGATCCACAAGCACCGCTTGATTCTCCCATTACTGGTCATGTTGCCATAACAACACTTGAAAGGCAAGGTTTAGGGAGTGTTTGTTGAGTTTGGAGCTGTTGTTGCCTGCTGGTTTGCCTGCTTGTTGCTTTGGTTTTGGTTTGTGTGCACGTGTGTGTGTGTGTGTGTGTGTGTGTGCAGAGTGGAGAGACAACATGATAAAAGCAGTCTGGTCTGTGGGGTAGAACATGATGTTCTTGAAACACACACCCCTCAACCCCTCCACCCCTCCACCCCTCCAACCCCTCCACCCCTCCACCCCTCCATCCCTCCACCCCTCCATCCCTTCCATGGAAAGCACACACAACATCACAACGACTTGTGTCACAGTAGTCAGAACTACAGGCTGTCATGTGTATGATGTGTTCTCCAGATTCTGAGGTAATAATCCTTCATCCAGGCTCAGTCTTCAGGTCTACAGTAAGAGTAAGTAAGTAACCCCCTAGACAAGGTGAGGGGACCACAGCTTGACCTCAGACTAGGTGCAGTACTCTCAGATTAACACTAGATGGCAGACTCTCCCCCAGCAGCCAGGGGCTAGCCACAGCTGTCTGTGGGGGGTTGTGAGAGTTAAGGACAGGACCCTCCATGTTGGATGTGACAGGCAGGCATTGCAGGCAGACAGACAGACAGACAGACAGACAGACAGACAGACAGACAGACAGACAGGCAGGCAGGCAGGCAGGCAGGCAGGCAGGCAGGCATGTAGACAGACAGACAGACAGACAGGCAAGTAGGCAGGCAGACAGACAGACAGACAGACACACAGACAGGCAGACAGACAGACAGACAGACAGACAGGCAGACAGGCAGGCAGGCAGGCACACCAGCCCTTCTTCAGAGCCAGTATGCTACAGTCTTGATATTTAGATTGTTATTATCATCTAGCAGAGCAGGGGAAGCCCAAGAGACTGAGAGAATCTGGGGTTTCTTCGCTCCCTAATATTTTTGTTGTCAGCACTTCTGATGGTGGTCCCATTACAAGCCGATGCATTATTCACTAATACAAATATGGCTGTTGACAAGAGCAAAGCATATCATTTACCACTCTGTCTGGTTGCGGCTGAATTCAGGGTAGGGAAATGGGTGTGTGGATTCATTAGTAAAGCTTCTGGTTAGTATGGAGGCGTACTGGACAGTATTGCCGGGGCCTGCTCACCAGAGAGAAACACCAGCCACACACACACTTGGCCCACTGGAATGTTACTCAAAGACAGAGAGAAAGACAAGCTACAGGAGACAGAAGGATTCTGTTAGAAGGGTGTGTGTGTGTGTGTGTGCGTGCGTGTGTGTGTCAATCCCTGCTAGGATGTATGGAGGTGGATCCAGACAGTGAGAGGTTCAGTATAGAGGAGAGGATCATCTCCAGTCCTGCTAGGGTCTCTTTGTCAGACCATGCCTCTGAGACCCTCCAGCAGCTTATCAGCTACTGTGTCTGTCTCTCACTGGGTGTGTGGTGTGGGGTGTGTGTGTGTGGGGGGGGGATCTCTCGCTCTCTGTCTCTCTCTTTCTGTCTCTCTCTGTTTTTCTGTCTGTCTTTTTGTCTCTCTCTCTCTCTGTTTCTCTCTCTCTCCCTCTGTCGCTCTGTCTCTCTCTTTGTGTCTCTCCGTCTCTCTCTCTCTCTCTCTCTCTCTCTCTCTCTCTCTCTCTCTCTCTCTCTCTCTCTCTTTGTGTCTCTCCGTCTCTCTCTCTCTCCGTCTCTCTCTCTCTCCGTCTCTCTCTCTCTCTCTCTTTGTGTCTCTCCGTCTCTCTCTCTCTCACCACCTCTCTCTACTTTTTTCTTTCCACAAACGACATCTTTCTACCTCCCTCGCCCCCTGCACGCACACATACACACACTCAAACACGCATTCTCTGTTTTCTGTGTGGACCATTGAGCGAAAAGCATTTCCCTGTAGCTAGGCGATGGTCTGGTGTTAGCATTCCATCCAGAAAGGGAGGGGGGGGGGTTAGTTTGTGGGAACAGAGGGGGGGAGTTCACACGTCCAGCATGACAGCAGAGATGGAGGGCTTGGGTGGGGTGGGGACAGATTCTTTACCCTAATTGTTACCGAATACTTCCAACATTCTGACATAGAGAAAGAAGAGAAAGAGACAGAAAGAGAGAGAAACAGAAAGAGAGAGCGAGAAAGAAAGAAAGTGGTGTGTGAGAAAGAGAGAGGGCGAAGAGTGAGGGGAAAGGAGAAGTCTCCAGTAACAGGTCAGTACAGTAGTTATTGGAGGAAACATATTGCAGATGGATCCTTCTAATTTAAAGCTGGCTAGCTTTTAGTCTAGAGGACAACTTTAATGGAATGTTGATGCAGTGACGTAATATTGGCCCTCTCCCTCTCTTTCATTTCTCCTTCCTGAATGAGGGGCCAACAACCAAGCAGCCTCCTTTCATTTGATTGGCCGGCAGCCAGGAAGTGAGCAGTGTCAGTAGATACAGTTGTGTATCTGTGTCCTCTGTGCTGTGATGATATACAGTACACACACACACACACTTCACTTCCTTGGTGACATAGTTAGACGACACACACACACGCTCTCTCAGTGTGTTCCCCCGGACTTGAGTCTTATCCCACACTTCCTAGTGTGTATCCTCTCCTGCTGACACCTCTTCATATGTACAGACACCAAATCCTTCACACAGCCTGTTCAAGGTGGCGGTGTGTTGCCTTTATGCTGCCTCGCAGTTTTGTGTATAAGGTACGGACATGGAATGGGGAGTCATGGTTGTGCCGGCATGAAGCCGGCCAGCGGAGCCGAATCGATGTGTAAAAGAGAGAGCCGGCATGGCGGGACCTCACACACTAGCAACAACAATGACATCACGGCTCTGATTGGGATATGCCGACACGCCATCTAAAATGACAAGCATACCTCCTACACTATGCAGAACCATGGATCTTGAACCTATCCGGAACATTCTGATGAATACTGTACATCCACAGTTTAGTTTACATTTGCGTTTGTGTGTGTTGTGCAGTCAACACCTCTCACACACACACACACACACCCTCACACAGACACACTCTGTCTTCTGCCTGCGTGTGAGGTATGCTCCAGTCAACATTACACAGAGAAAAATGAATGTGAGGCAGCAGAGGAGAATCTTAATTAATGACAGATTACATTTCCACGGCCCAGAACCCTGAAATTACACAAGCCTATGAGCCGCTCCTAATTTCATATGTAATTGTCGCCTCGTGTTGCGGCTTCCTATATCTACATTTTTCATTACGTTTTTTTTTTTGCAAGTGAGTGAAAAATAGTGAAAAAGAGAGGAAAGGGGGGGGGGGGAAATGCTGATTGTCTTTGACATAAAACCACATTGAAATGGTAAATCGCTTTAAGCTGCAGATAAAAGAGCCTTAGCTCGGTGAGGAATCCTCCTGGAGCGCCAGGCCTGTGGTTGGCTGGGAGGGAGGAGGCGGTGTTGTGTGAAGTTCTTCTTCTGCTGTTCGCTATCCTACCCCAGGGACTTCCTGTCTCCTCCTGCTGTTAGAGGAAGTGTTGAGGCAGCGGCACAGACCTTCAAAGCAGCCTGACGAGTGTCTAGCACTGTGTGTCTCTCTGTCGAGCTCGGTGTCTGTCTGTCTGGAGCAATGTTGGGGAACAGGCGCCGGGGTCAAGCAGCATCGTGTAGTGTTTTGAGCTGGAGAATGTCGGCTATGTTAGTCAGTAGTTGCGTCTCTCCAGGGAGGGGCCTCTGCTAGGAGCTGTCACTCATCATAAACACTCCACAGGATGGATAGAGAGACGCTGGGAAGGCTATGACGTCTTTCACTGTTACGTACAATACAGGTACAATGTTTGCAGGTTTAGATTTTTACAACTGCCTCTGTGTCCTTGTCCCTATTAGACAACTGATAAGCAGATAGAATTAGATTATTATTTTGTACACTACAGTTTATTTCTCCTTCGACTGTTTGATAGAATTTTTTGTGATGGTTTTGTACTTTATAATACATTGCTGAATCTGGAGTGCACAGTGAAAGACACACATGCAGATACAGTACCCACACACGCCTGCACACACACACACTCACACAAGCACGCTCACACACGCCTGCACACACACACACACACGCACGCACACACAGCGTGTCTGGGCTCCTGGTGGTGTTCCATTTATCACCAGCCTCTCCCTCTGACCTTGACACCCTACTCATTAGAATAAAGACCATCGAGCGTTTAGACTAGCATTGTTCCCCATCAGCGCGTGCACACACACACCCACACACACACTCACAAACTCGGAGACATACATATATGCCCTCACGCACAGACATACACATACACACACTCGCCATAAAGAAACCAAATGCTGTTTAATGACCTCAACAGCAAGTCTTGATTGGTAGCGGAGGAATGCCTCTCTGACAGAGAGTGAGCAACGAGAAGACGTGTGATTCGACTCTCTCTTCGCCGTTTTCTTCCATCGCAGAAACCAAAGAGCCGTGGTTTTCTGTACAGAAGAGGAGGGCAGAGAGAGGAAGAGAGGGACGGAAAAAAATTGAAGTGGAGGAAGGTGTTCTGCTTTTTAGTCTTTTGCAGTGAGGAATGACCTCTCCTCTTTCTCTCATCTCCTCCCTCATCCCCTCCATCCCAAGGTCTCCATCCATCTCCATCATCACCCACATCAGTCATGAGGGTGATGTGGAGTGGCCGGTGGGTGGGGGGGACGAAGGGCGAGAAATGGGTACAAAATGTCGTCTGCCTCCTTCGATATAATTAGAATTCAATTATTAATGAGCAATACTTAAAAAAGATTGTTTTATGATCTTCTATTAGTGGATTCACAATTCATTTTCATATTTGTCATTTAATTTATATCGTGGATAATGCAATATAGGCGTCAATTAACAATGCATGGTCGGTGTAATATGATTTCCTTCTGACATACAGAGAATAAGCCAGGAGAGAAAGAGAGGAGTGATAGAGTCCAAACCTTTCATGTCATTTACCAGAACCTGCTCTGGTCTAGTTTGCAGCTTCTGGTATTTCTACCTCTCCATCATACAAGCCAGCAGGTTTATCCAGACCAGCCAAGGCTTATATTAATGCTCACAGACATGGTAGGTAGCTGGGCTAAACGTATTACGTTTTGGACACACACACACACACGTGAAAGACAGTTCATGTATGTGTGAAAGACAGAGAGTGAGAAAGAGTGAGTGAGAGTGTTTTTGGGTGTCAGATACACTTCTGATTAAATTAAGACTGCGGCTGCTGCTTAGCAAAGACCACCACGCAGCCAAGCCCTCTCCCCTGGCCCAGGACCCCTCTGTAGGGGCCACGGAGCAGGGCAGGGGTGGCTGGTTTTACGACACCATGGTGCTGGCTTATGATATTTTTTCCATTTCGTAGTTTGTTTGATAAAATAACATCAGCGTTTAAGAGGAGAGGAAATGGGATGAGTGGAGGAGGAGTGGAGAAGATACGAGCCACGAAAGCTGAGCTAGAGGAGATCTCTGGGTGATCTAGAAAAAGCTAGAGATTGCAGAGTCCAGACCCAGGAGAGAGAGAGAGAGAGAGAGAGAGAGAGAGAGAGAGAGAGAGAGAGAGAGAGAGAGAGAGAGAGAGAGAGAGAGAGAGAGAGAGAGAGAGAGAGAGAGAGAGAGAGAGAGAGAGCGAGAGAGAGAGAGAGAGAGAGAGAGAGGTGGAGGGGGCGAGGATAAAGGCGCTCTTTGTCCTGTGCTTGAATGGCAGCATTAGCCATGGGCTTCCTATGGGCTCAGCCCCCAACCACTAGGAGGGAAACAGAGAGAAAACAAAGCCATAAACCATACACACCTCCTCAACTGCCCGTCTGTGTGTTTGTGTGTATGTTTGTGTGTGTGTGTGTGTGTGTGATTGCAGTTGACCTTCCAACCAAGTTGTTAAACACAGAAGGAGACAGTGTTTTGACCCCATCCCAGAGCTTTGTGGAGCAGCCTTGTATGTATCCGCCCGCAATACTTTCTTTTTTTGTTTTGTTACCAAAGTAAACTTTTCTGTCATTTTTTCCTATAAAAGAGCCCTCTGTTTAGCCATTGGTTTTTCAGCATGTCTGTGGGCATATTGAGCGATTCATTGTCCGTTAAACCTCTTATAGACTCAGAAATATGAATGACGCGTCCGCATTGGACTAAAGGAGGCGGTAGAAATTTGTAGTATTCCAACTGCTGTCCTCTGCTGTGACTGGACCAGATGTATTGGCCAATAATACTCTTATCTAGTACTGCTCCTCATACCTCTGTTCTGACATGGAGTCCTACAGTATCTGCTCTGACATAGGAGGATCAAAATGTTCTTCCCTGTTGAAAAGAAGGAAAGAAAGATCGATAGAGGAAGATGGGGAGAAGAAAGAAAGACAGAATGAAAGAAAATGGAAAATAGATTATTTAGCTAAAACTATCCAAGGTTCCCTGCTGACTACCTACTTACTGAGAGAGAAAGAGAGTGAGGAGAACTGGAAGGAGATGGAGATATAGAGAGAAAACTCCAGTGCTTGACTCACTCAATGTTGAATGCCAGCGCTCTATACCACTAGTAAAATGGCTTATTCTCCCGGTCACCATGGTGACAATTACCAGTGTTTCAAGACCTTTTGTACAGCAGGCTTTCTGAGCAGAGAAAGAGAGAGACACACAGAGACACAGAGAGAGAGAGGCTTGCTCTTTGTTGAAAGGAATGATTTGATTTTCACCTAGTAAAAAAATGAACAACCCCTTCTACAAGTTAGAGGTTTCCTTTTAGCTTAAAGGAGCAGTCTGTAATTCTATCTGAATTAACAGGTTTTTAATGTTTTCCTCTCCTTTTCTGAGAGCACGCTGGGTAGGACTTCCTGGTCTTTCAGGATTGGAGGACATCCATCTCAGAGGAGACACTGAGCCCTTCTCCTCTCAGCTGCACAGAGCTGACATCAATAGACGGCTTCTCTTTCGCTCCCTCCTGCTCTCCCCTTTTCTCCCTCCTCTCTATTACACTGCCCTTCCTCTCTCTCCCTCGTTTTTTTGCGTTTCCCTCTCTCTCGGTCTTTGAGCCGTATCTCTCCTTCTCCTCTTCTCCCTTGTTCCTCTCTCCACCCCCCCCCCTCACTCCCCCTGTCTTCCTATCCTTTGACAGTGTCAACAACAAATTGTCAAAACTGAGGATGTTGGCATGGCACCAAACAAACCCCCCCCCCTCTCCTCCCCTTCCCCACTCCTTATACTAAAACTGATTAAATAATTATTATATTTGTCAGCGTTGTTTTGGTGAAGACTGTGCCGTCAAAGCCGGTCTAATTCTGTGGTTGATAGATAGCCGAACACACATACTGGAGCTAGCACAGTGAGAGCTGTGAGTTGGGCGAGTTTTGAGCTTTTGGGGTATTATGAAACTATAGCTTAAGAGATGTAGTGTGATGATATAGACTATCTATAGCCAGGCAGGTTATGTGTTCATATGGACTACCTATAGCCAGGCAGGTTATGTGTTCATATGGACTACCTATAGCCAGGCAGGTTATGTGTTCATATGGACTACCTATAGTCAGGGAGGTCATGTGTTCATATGGACTACCTATAGTCAGGGAGGTCATGTGTTCATATGGACTACCTATAGTCAGGGAGGTCATGTGTTCATATGGACTACCTATAGTCAGGGAGGTCATGTGTTCATATGGACTACCTATAGCCAGGGATGTAATGTGTTAACTGTATAAATTCATTTAAATATGGATGCGTCCGCCTCAGTTCATGGAATCTTACTTCTGTTGTCTCAACACGTCACAGAGTCTGAACAAACTTTAATTTAATGGATAAGATGAATCTACAAAAACGCATTAAATGTTTTCATGTATGACTGCATTTCTGCTGACATTTCCACTCTTTCGTGCTCATTAATATGTGGAATGAATTAAAGTTATGATTGCTTGTTGATTTTTTTTCTCCTCTTCTATTTCCATCCGAATCCACTCTTCTAGCTTTTTGGGAGGGGAAGCTCATTCTGTTATTTTCCATGCCCCCCCCCCCCCCCCCACACACACACACACACACACCCACACACTCACGTTCCCGCAATCTAGTTTTATATACCTGTCATCCTTACTTAGAAATGCACTTGCTCTCCTGGAACCAACCCCGTTGCTCACCCCAGCTTCTTAAGAGCAGTCAACAGCACCCACACAACGCTACTCCTCAAACCCTCTTTATCTCATCATGATTCCTTGTCAGTAGTTCAGATCTCATCTCTGCCTCATCTCTACAGTATCTGTATCACAAGTTGTTCAGTTTCTACTTGTTGCGACTCAATCTTTACCTCATCTCTAGTCCATCTGTAGTCTGTCTCTTGTCCAACTCTGGTCCATCTGGTCCATATCTGGTCCATTTAGTCCATCTCTAGTCCATCTGTAGTCTACCTATAGTCCATCTGTAGTTTACCTATAGTCCATCTCTAGTCTACCTATACTCCATATCTGGTCCATCTCTAGTCTACCTATAGTCCATATCTGGTCCATCTCTAGTCCATTTCCCCCAGATCCACCTCCCCCCTACCTCATCTCTGCTCCTCCCCCCTGCCCTCTCGTCCTGAGGTGTGCAGTATGCAGATCTGCAGGGCCGTCCTAGCGTGCAGACTGACTGGAGGCAGAAACTCGCCCATGCATCAAGTTCTCCTCTCAAACATTCTGCTCAGCATTTCAGCGCAAAACTTTGGATCTCATACATTTTAATCACCTCTGCCTATCTTCTCTTCTCCGTTAATGTTTAGACTTGCGATCAATGACATGCCATTTTTTAAACAAAAGAAGAGTCTTAAAATCAATATTTGCTGTCAACAAATAAATTGTATAATTTCCTGATAGTTAGACGGCCACATATTTACTTATTTTTTTCCCGCGAGCGTCGCTATTAAAAAGTGAAAAGGATGGATGGCTGTGTGGTACCATCTCCATCAGAAATGCCACACAGTGAAAAATGCTTTCAGGACGTGTGACAGCAGAGAAAACCAACACAGAACGCATTAAAATATTTAAATGTGCCTCTGCCGTAATGATAAATGACAGGATGAAACTAGAATCAAGCAGCTATTGATGCAGAAAATGAAAGGCAAGTGAGAAGAGAGAAGAATCAACCAATAATAGGCAACGGTGTTGAGGAGCCTGGTGTCACGATGTTACTGTTAGGATGGTTCTCAGCCTCCCAGCGGGAAATGTCAACCCTTCAGATCACATCACACACTATTATTGTTCAACTACAGAACGGTTAGTTTGAAGTGTTGCTATTCCTGATCTCCTTGTGTTCTGCAAGATGTTTGGACACCAGTACGTTTGCAGTCTACTGTGAGGCCATGGATTACCAGACGGTTGCTGTTTTACAGTGGATGTTTGCCTTTGTTTTCCATCATAACAGAAGATGACTTAAGTGTTAGCAGGGCATGTCAGCAGCTGTAATGGATGCACAATACTATGGTGAACATCAACCAACCAGCCTTGTCAAAATGCCACCTGTGTCTGTTATATAAAGAGCTATTTTGTTCCTTATTTGAATGCAAATTGTAGATTAATTCTATTCACATGGACTACTCCCAGTCAGTCTAGGTAGCGGCAGTATAACTCACTCTGTATGTGTGTGTGTGTTTCCAGGGTAACAGCGTCGAGATGAGCATGTGGCTGCCTAAGAAGACCCACCTGCTGGGGTGGGCGGAGTCTTTACGCAGGAGTGGGGCGGAGCTTCCCGTGGACTTTGACCAGCGCGTCGACCTCATGACCCAGAAGTGGAACCAGCTGCAGGTAGGAGACCCCCGCTGGCCCCCCTGCTGGCCTCTGGCATCACCACGCACACGAGCGCAAACACGGACACAGGTGCACCGATGCACACACACAGATGCACACACACACAGGCACAAATGTACAGGCACGTGGACACACACATCAAAGGGGCTTTTCCCAAACTGTCTTTTATTTATGCAAGGGAAAACTTAGACAGTCTTCAGTAAATCACACATAGACTACACCCCCCCCCCCCTCCCCTGCTGTGAGGGCCTGCTCCTCTCCTGGAAGAGATCCAGGGCTGGAGATGGTATCAGTGTCCCAGCCCTGCTCCTGATGATCCTGTTAATGGGAGCTGAGGTGTGGCTGCTGATGCTTATCAACGCGCTCCTCATCGCTAATTTTAGGCTAATCACAGATAATCTCATCTGCTACACGAGGAATATAATTGGGGCTGTCGCGGGTCTAGAGGCGCCCTTGGCGTGGGGGAATTGAGGAAAGTGTGTCTTCTCCCTCCTGTCTGCCTCTCGTCTTTGTCTGTGACAGACTGGGTGAGCTTCCCGAACCGAAGGCCCTGGTCATTACCTCACTTCCTCTATGTAAAGTACACACCTGACTCCTGTTATGTAAACAACACCGTCTGCATACATTCACGCTCTCATATTTAGAGAAATTATAGTGTATGTGCACGCCATCTGTTTGTGTGCAACTAAGCAGGGTTGGGGAAGCTAGATGAACATATGTATAGCACCACAGCCAAACAGATTTGGTTTGAAAATGAAGCTACAAATGAATTCTTTGTTTCTGCACCATAGCAATCAGCCATGATGATTAAACTTCTGTTATGTTACCCCCATATGAATCTGTGACATGTGGACAGAATGCTCTCTCTCTCTCTTCCACACACATACACACACACACACACATTTATGCAAACAGTTTTTTGTCGATTGACAAATCGTCAAAGAGTGTGTGAGATGAGTGCACGTGTGTGTGAGAGAGAGAGAGAGAGAGAGAGAGAGAGAGAGAGAGAGAGAGAGAGAGAGAGAGAGAGAGAGAGAGAGAGAGAGAGTGCTGAGTGGCGTTGTCGTTGGGGTACGGAGCGGCTAGAATGGGGTGTCAGTGGTGCAGAGAGGGAGTTTAATCTGTAGCTAGATTTCTGCTCCCTTTGCAGCGCTGCACATTACGCCAGCTCCATTGCATATTAAACAAGCCTATCAAGGCAGGCATTGGCATCTGCTGTGCTGACACAAATTGTGAATTAAATGAAATTGATGTCCTCTGTCGTATATATTTATGAAGACAGACCATTCTCTGAAGTATTCTGCTTATGAAGAATTTATGATTGCAAACTGTTCCCCCGAACAGAATAAAGTGGCAATAAATTCCCCTTCTCTTTGTAAGCTGACCTCTTCAAGGGCATCGGTGTGGTCTCACCTCCCCGACACAGCATCATACACACACACAAACACACACACACACATTCACACACATACATACACACTCAAACATTCATGTAAACGCACACACAAACACACACAAGGGCATACTCGTGTCTCTTGCTGACAGCTCTACTGTAGAATCTTAGAAAAGCACAGCCACTCAGGGCTCTCAGATTACAGATGAGATGGTCAGAAAAGATGGCGGTACAACCAGCGAAGAGAGAACAGGAGGATAATCAAGTCCTGTAAGATGTCCTTCAGTAGTGTTTAGACAGTGCGGTGCCAGAGGACAGCTATGGGGAGGTGAGAGCGATCAAAGTGGAACAGTCATGAAATCAATACAGACATTTCCATAAAGTAAGACTGTTTATCGCCATGGCAATGCCGCTGACCTCAGTGACAACATCTCAAGGTCAGCTGACCCGCTCTCCCCTTTCCATCGTTAAAGAGGAATATGCTAATGTTTTTGGTGTTTTGGTGTTTATTCACCTTTCCTTATTGGTAAACAGGAAAGTGTTGCCGCGGTTCCTATCACAAACCTCTTTTCACTGTGACTCTAAAACACATGAGTCAGACCTGGTAAGTTAATCGCCCATTAACACTGTGGCTCTATGAAAGCAGCACAGGTGTGTAAACACACACACACACACCCCACGCAGATAGAGGATGCACAGGGGAGCTAGACGATCACAGAGTGGTTAATTGATGCTGTTTTTCTAAAATGGCCACTCCAGCCTCTGACTCGTATTCACATCTGTCTCCATTACGAAGTCTCTTCCTTACAGGCACACACAGCACACAAAAGACTGACAATTATAGCGGGCGAGGCTGTGCTTATTAACAGGATAATGGTGTGTTTTAGCTCTCACAACAAGCCTGTGGGGGGCCAGAGTTCAAGACACACTCCAGCTCCCAAACTAGCGCTGCCAAGCAGGTGGGGCTTCACTTTGTACTCTCTCTCTCTCTCTTTCTTTCTCTCTCTCTCTTTGTAGTCTCTCTCTCCTTTTCCTCCCATCATCTCTCCTGAGTGTGCTGCGTGGTGCTGTGGTAGTTTGGGAGGGAGGAGGAGGAGCAGGGGGCGGGCGTGTAAATTGCCCAGTAGAGCCTATTTCAACATTGTTGGAGGGTATTTGTGCCCCTGATTGTTTGCTCCTCCACCAACACTCTGCGGCTGTTTTGTTTAGCTTCAAATTGTATTATTTCTCTGTGATATGGAGGTAACCCCCTGGATAACAACATCTACGCCTCGAAATTAGCATCTCAATCTCGTGGATGCTGCGATGATGGCCTGCTATCTATTGTCTGTCAGAACACAAAGTTTTTGAAGATTGTGTTACAACATTCAAGACCCCTGTCTTTGAATAATTTGCATACTGACTGGTTTGCCACACAAGATAGACGCAGGGTATTGCTTCAGTATTTTTATAGTCTGGTATAAACTCATTCAATTCATCAAATATTGGTGTCCAAAAATATGCTTTTTCCCCCTTGACTGCGCAACATCAGTCCAGGACCGTATAACATATGAGAGCTTTTTGGACCACACTACATTTAGTCATTTAGCAGACGCCCTTATCCAGAGCGACTTACAGTAAGTACAGGGACATTCCCCCCGAGGCAAGTAGGGTGAAGTGGGACACAACGTCAGTTGGCATGACCGGGAATCGAACTGGCAACCTTCGGATTACTAATCCGATTCCCTCACCGCTCAGCCATCTGACTCACTACCTCCTGACCGTGGACTCTCTTCTCTGTCTCTGTAGAAGATCCTGGCGGAGCATTCTGGGAGCTGTAGTCCGTTGCAGGACCCCCGTGTGGCCTTGTCGCCCCAGACCAACTGCATGGTGAGGCAGCTGGAAGATCGCATCAAGGAGCTGAAGGGCTGGCTGAGGGACACGGAGCTGCTCATCTTCAACACCTGTCTGAGGCAGGACACACAGCCGCAGGCCAGCACGCAGCTCCAGAACTTCAAGGTAGGCTGATGACCAACACACAAACCGATGACTTCACGTTCAGATTGCACCCAGCACCCCCCATAGGTAACGGCATTACAGTTAGAGAGTACTTTACCCATTCACAAACAAAGACAGACAGATGCAGGTTTAAGTACAGAGTGAATGATGATCTTTGTGCAGAGAATTCATGTTTTCTAAGTGAGACTTACATTTTTATAGGGTGTCAAGCATAATGGGAAGCATTGATTTCTGTGGAAAAGCCAATTGTGGGTGAAAAAGATTAGAAATATTGTTAAGTGTAATTTGGGAGACACAGAGCCTTTTCTACTGTAAATGGGTTCAATACCATTGTCCTTATTGCAGTAAAGCTGTAATAGATATCAGCAGGGAGCCATTTCCAGGCTCTAGAAGATTCTACTGAGGAGTGCTTCTCTCAGGGATCACTATTCTGTAGCTCACTTTTAATCCAAGGTGACCCTGAAACTGCGACGCATGAGAAAAGGATCCACTTTCAAACTGAATTCAACCGCCCATCAAAACAAATATTGATGTGAAAGTCTGTGAATACATCACATTTATATGAATATTTCTGTGAACATTTCCATCTTTCCTACCTATCAGTAGCAACTGTATTAATGAAGTAACCAGTGGAGGAAGCTAGGAAGGAGTTAAGACCATGCCTTAACTCAGACTTAATTTAATTAAAAGGCTTTTAAGATATGGTATCCCAGACTTCCTTGAGGGAACCAAGTCTGAAATGAGTCTGCATTGTGTAGCCGTAGCTCTGGGAGGGGGGCTGGAGAGACTAGACGCTTCCATTGAGTCTGCTGGTGCCCAGCCTCTCTGCCTCCATCTTACTATAACACCCGGGTGTTTCCTGCCTCCTGACTACTGCACCTCATCTCAGATGAAGGTTAATGCTGCTTATCGCCCAGGAAACATCCCGTACATGGTCACATGGCTTCTGTCCCTCACGACTGTCTTCCTCTTCCTCCTCCCTTCACCTCTTCCTCCTTATCTCCCCCCTGCCTCACCTCCCCCTCATCCTCCCCCTCATCCTCCTCATCCTCCATAACCCTAACCCTAACGTCTCCGTAGAGACCTAATTGAGTCTACTATTTCCATGTAACAAGGTATATCTTCAACAGGGTCAAAACCTTGGCCCACTGAGAGTTGACCAAACCCATTTACCCAGGTCTATTTTTGTCTCTTTGTGTCTCTCTCTCTCTCTCTCTCTCTCTCTCTCTCTCTCTCTCTCTCTCTCTCTCTCTCTCTCTCTCTCTCTCTCTCTCTCTCTCCCTCACACACACATGCACACACACTCTGTCCCTCTCTCACTCTCTTTCTCTCACTAGTAGAGAAATGGCTTTCCTGAGTTGTTCAAAGTGTCTTTCTTCTTCTGTGGGCCGCGTGGCGTGACCCCCGCCTATCTGCCGGCCTCTCGGGGAGCGGGAGATGCCACGCTAGATTTGGAGATAGCAGAGCCGGCGTCGCCAACGTCGGTGGCCAGCTCATTTTCTGATCTAGAGACGGCCCTGGGGTCACACCTTGGGGGTCAGACCTCAATCTCCCTCATCTGTTTGCCATTGGTCCATATCGGTCTCCTCTCATCCCAGCAGCTCTTCTTGACCAATCACACTGCAGCCCCGGGCCCCAGTCGTCGTGGTGCAGTGAGAGAGCAGCTAATCAGATGTGACAGCGCAGATATAATATCAATAGCAGCTTCATGATTAGAATGAAGGAACTCCTGTCCCTTTAGCCAAGTGCTAACCACATTAAAGGACTGGATGGATGGCCGGTGTGTGTGTGAGAGAGAAACTGTAAGTGTGTGTGAGAGAAACTGTAAGTGTGTGTGTGTGTGTGTGCACGAGGGGCATAGGACGTTAGCTCCTCATCAGTGTTTTAATGGGGATCAGACAGGTGACATCAAAAGGACACACTCTCCCATCACCAAGCTCAATCTCCCGGCTCTCGTCCTTCATGCACACACACTCTCTCTCCCGTCCTTCATGCCACACACACGCACACACACACTCTCTCTCTCTCTCTCTCCGACCAGATCATGTCCTCATCTGCAGCATTCTCATCAATCCGCTCAGTTTGTTTGCCTTAGCGCATTAGCCCGAGCGGCTGGGTGCTCATAAGACCACATTAAGATCATATTTCACACAGAGTCTGTCTTCCAGGAGAGAGAGTGCGCGCGCGCGCGTCCGAGGGGATCTGAGCGCACCCTCTTACAGCCGAGGACGTTTATATGTGTGACCGTAATCCTTTTATGGCTGCTGAGGAGCGAGGTGCGTGAATGCGGGGAGGGGCCACATCAGACGTCTGTGGAAGGAGGAGGGGGGGCAGGGCGGCGGGGGGGGGGGGGCGCACCCTTAAATGCAGACGTATGCACCTCATTCACGCAAGCCATTTCAATGCCATGCTCCATATTAACCTTGACTGTGGCTAAACATACACAGATACAAGCACAGTTGGCCTGCCAGGCTGTGATAATATGAGGTTAGAGAGAGAGAGAACGAAAGAGAGAGAGAGAGTAAGAAAAAGAGAGAGCGCTCGAAAGGGGACTGTAAGTGACAGAAGCTGACGATGCTGGAGGGCTGTCTCTCTCTGAGCTAGGGGAATATGTGTGTGGGACAAATTGTCGACAAGAATTCATTACACTCATTTGCGATAACAAGTGCTTGTGGTTTTAATTGACTTAATCAACAAAATAGAATTAATCAGAGATTTCTAATTAATGGTAATTGATTGAATATCCACTGGGTCACTGTCACAGTGATCTCCTCCTTTCCTCCTCCCTCCTCCTTCTCTCGTCCTCTCCTCCTCACCAAAGGTCATTCCCACTCCATGTCTCCATCCTATCAAATCACAATAAAACTAGAACACAAGCAGGATCTGTTCTAGAACTTAGTTGATGGCATTCCGGAACACAGACTGTTACAGAGAATGACATTTCTCTGGTTCCACCAGTCTTATGGTTATCTTTATTAAACCATCAGGGAACATGTTAGATATTTCTCCTACGGTCGCTTTCCTATTTTTTATGTCACATCAAGGCACTCTTTGCTGCCAGTCATGGCAGACTGATATAATTCGATTGGAGATGTGGGAGGTGAGGGGGAGGGCGACTTAAGAGGATTTCTTTTTAGGAGATTTAGGAGTAAATCTACCCCCACCCTCTGTTAAGAGGAGGCAGGCAGGTAGAGAGGAGGAGAGAGGAAGCGAGAGGGGGAGAGAGAGAATGCGAGAGAGAGCGAGAGAGAGAAAGAAAGCTAAGAAGCATGGAAGAGAGAGCAGAGAGGAGACAGAGAGATAGAGAAGTGGAGAGAGAGGGAGGGAGCAGAGATGAGAGAGAGGTTCTTAGGAGGATCTGCTCTGCGGTGCTGTTTGGCTGCTGTTGTGTCATTATTACATCTGGGCTGTGAATGAACCCTGCAGATTAGATAGTGTAGATAGATCCCTCTGTACAAGATGAATCTGAGCCTGAGCCAGAACCATGATGGGGCCGGAGGAAGCATGATGACGATGGCTGTGGTGATGAACGAGATGATAGGGACTATAATCAAATCGGAACAGTCTGAGCTCTTCTAGACTGTGTTAATGCTTTGCAGTGTGGCAGAACATCTAATATCTGATCCTCTAGCCTCTAAAAGATGGAGCGATGGATGGTTGGAGGGATGAGGACTGAAAGATGCTTTTATTTTCAGGCAATTATGCTTCTCATTTAGCTGTTTTGGTTGTGGTGTGTGGGGTGATATCGAGAGTGAGGTTTGGGAGAAGGTTCTAGAGCATGTTGGAGTCAGGCCAAGTTCTCACTACCCTAGCTCTGCTCCTCAAATGGACCCATTGTACATGTCTCTCTCTCCCTCCTTCTCTCTCCCTCTCCCTCCCCCATCTCTCTCTCTCTCTCCCCCTCTCTCTCTCTCTCTCTCTCTCTCTCTCTCATCTCTCTCTCTCTCTCTCTCTCTCTCTCTCTCTCTCTCAGTCCACTCCACTGCCTTCCATGTATTGAAAAAGCTTTTTAGCAAATATTGGCAGACTATTGCTCAGTCTGTGAGTCAATAAGGGCAGCCCGGGCAGAGAGGAACACAGTGTATGAGACGAGGCGAGGCGAGGCAAAGACAATGAAGCTTTCGGCTCTCAGCCTTTCTTTCTCAGAGGCTAAAATAACGCCAGAAAACTTCATGTGCCATTTAGCACAGCATGCATTCACTCGGGTTGGGCCATTTGTATGTAGACATTCTATATTAGTAGTATTTGTCAAACAGGCTGTATCATTCATATTTCTGACAACTAAACTGGACTGCCAGATGTAAAATCTTGAACGTGTAATACGACGGTGTAGTGAAACATGCAGAAACATCATTCTAGAGCCGGTTCTTACTAGTGTGTGTCAATTTCAGTTCTTTTTTTTCTCTTTCTTTCTCTCTCTCTCTATCCCTTTTTTACTCTGCTTCTCTATCTCTCTCCTTCCCCTCTTTCTCATCTCTATCTCTCTCCCTCCTTCCCCTTCTCTCATCTCTCTCTCTCTCCTTCCCCCTCTCTCTCATCTCTCTCTCCTTCCCCCCTTTCTCTCTCTCTCTCTCTCTCTCTTCTCTCTCTCTCTCTCTCTCTCGCTCTCTCTCTCTCATCTCTCTCTCTCTCTCTCTCTCTCTCTCTGTCTCTCTCTCCTTCCCCTCTCTCTGTCTCTCTCTCTCCTTCCCCCTCTCTCATCTCTCTCTCCTCCCCCCCTCTCTCTCCTTCCCCTCTCTCTCATCTCTCTCTCTCCTTCGCCCCCCCTCTCTCATCTCCTTCCTCTCTCTCTCTCTCTCTCTCTCTCTCTCTCTCTCTCTCTCTCTCTCTCTCTTCTCTCTCTCTTCTCTCTCTCTCTCTCTCTGTCTCTCTCCTTCCTCTCCTTCCCCCTCTCTCTGTCTCTCTCTCTCCTTCCCCCTCTCTCTCATCTCTCTCTCTCCTTCCCCCCCCCTCTCTCTCCTTCCCCCTCTGTCTCATCTCTCTCTCTCCTTCCCCCCCTCTCTCTCTCTCCTTCCCCCTCTCTCTCTCTCTCTCTCTCTGTCTCTCTCTCTGTCTCTCTCTCTCCTTCCCCCTCTCTCATCTCTCTCTCTCCTTCCTTCCCTCTCTCCTTCCCCCCCCTCTCTCTCTCTCCTTCCCTCTCTCTCTCTCTCCTTCCCCCTCTCTCTGTCTCTCTCTCTCTATCTCTCCATCCCGGTGGCAGAGCAGGTTGTCAGTCCTGTCAGTCTCTGTGTTCCTGGCTCTTGGTCGTCCCGTCAGCCCGTACATTCAGACGAGGACACAAACTGGAACTAGATGCTAGAGCAGGACAGGAACACAGTGGGGGGAAATCCAATTTCAATGTAATAGTGTTTAATATTTATTGGAAAATGTAAAGAAAATGCTAAAGGGAGAGCTTTTCGGGGTGGACGGGATTTGCATAAATTGTTCTGTGGATGTGTTGTTGTGGGGATCCATTCTGCGCCTTGTCATCTCTGCATGTTCAGAAGGACAGCCCAGGTCTCCGCTTGGAAGATTATCTGCATTTTACACTGGAGCCCAAAAATGTAGTGCCTGTGTGTGTGATGTGTGATGTGGAGTATTAGAACACGGAGGTGGAGGCTGTGCCCTTTTAATGTTTAATATTTCTGCTGTTTATGAGAGGCATAAAAGGGTTAGGTAGGGGTGATTTACATGGCTGCGACAGGGAGACCTCATCACGGGTGAAGGTGTGTGTGCGTGTGTATGGGGGAGGGAGTGGCAGTCCCTTGTTACACCCCCACCCCTACCATATATTGCCGCTGGTTGGAAATGATGGGGTGGTCGCTTAGGAACGAGGGGTTAAGGACAGTATGTTATTGGTTCTGTAACTCTCTCTCTCTCCCCCTCTCTCCCCCCTCCCACCTTAGTCCTTGTGTCTGGAGGTGCGAGGCCGGCGTAAGGGCGTGGCATCTGTGCTGAGATTGTGCCAAAGGCTGCTGGAGCAGGGCGAACAGCACAGGGAGGCCCTCCAGGTGGGCCCAGTCGCGCAGCTGCACCAGGGGGCCCTCCAGATGGGTCCAGAAGCAGAGCAGCACCAGGAGGCCCTTCAGCTGCTGGCTATCAACCTCGAGCGTCGCTGGGAGGCCATCGTCATGCAGGCGCTGCAGTGGCAGACACGCCTGAAGAGGGTCCTGGGGCCTGAACAGGTACACAGACACACCGAGGTTCACAACACAAGAAGAAGAACAGAACAGAGAATAGAACCTGTGTGTGTTCTCCATATCGTAGAAGTAGATTTCATAGAATGGATATGGTGCACCGGCAGAAACCTTCATTACAGAAGGTGGGAGTGTACTGTGACTTTGTACCCATGAATCATGAAAACGAGCTTCTGAAAGGCCAGAAAATGGCTTGTTTAAAAGGGGGTTTGACAGTGATATTATATTTCATTAGAACCCCTTTATTAGAATGAATTCCTTCTTTGAAGCATCTCAGTTACTCAATTTGACTGTGAACCACAGAGAACCCTTACACTTTCGCCAACCTTTCCTAGAGTATTTTATTGTGTTGTGTAGGAAAATAACAGCAGGAACAGTTTAGCAGCAGACCACCTCAGCCCTGGGGAATGTTCTGGTAGATCTGCTGCCTGTCCTTTTGGTTATAAACGTCCCCCAGCTCTCCAGGAGAGAAGACAAATAGCAGAGGCCACCAGCACACTGACCTTCCTACTGAAGTGTAATTTCACTTTCTGGATGTGTTCAGAATGGGGAGAGAGAAGTGTTCTGGCCGCTCGGCGCTTTGTTTATAAATGAATGGCTGCAGTGTGTGATGAAACGCCTGTGTTCTCAGCCAGCGCTGTTCCGAGACAGGACCCATCCTCCCAGCGCAGAGGAAACAGCAACAACAATTTTTCCTCCATATGTGTGTGTTTTGTGTGAGAGGCTCATCTGTTAGCCTTGCATCTGCTGGAAGGTCGCGAGAGAAGGCCAATATTTAAAAGCGCACCAAGGAATTATTTCCTGTGTCATGTCATGAGGAAGTGCTGCGGTGTGTTGGAGTGTTCGGTTGGCTGGTTGTTTGAGAGCTTGATGGTGATAAGGTGAGGGTCTGTTTCCTGTGACGGCGGTGGTTTGGCCGTGGGTCGTACTAATGACTAGAGCTCGTCCAAGCCTTTCATTCACATACAGTATCTGGTTAGGTTTCACATTTCGATGCACGTTCTGCCCAGCGATAGCTGATGCAGCTCTCATTATTCTAATTGGATTAGATTGATTGATAGTTTTATTGTTTGGTAGATTTGGTAGACCTCGCCTATCAGCAGCAAAAGAATAAACACAAATCTAATAATAATTCATTACAGGGCCCATCCTACACACCAAGCAAGTGTTGGATTTGCTATAATAGACTAATGAGATACAAATGGCTAATATAAATTGCCCCTCTCTGGTATTAACGAGATGCAGGGCAATTTGTTTAATTGTGTCCTAGAATGCCTGCGTCTAAGCACATTTCCAGACAGTTGTGTGTGTGTGTGTGTGTGGGAGGTTTTTTCCGAAGAGGCATAAAATTGTTGAGGCATCTGTTGTTAGGGCATTCTGTGGTGATTGAGAGCCCTTGTCAAAGTAGCATTCTGAATCTGGTATGTGTAAATAAGACTCTGGGCCTGCTCTATTCAAGTGTAAAAAGGTTACTATTATAGTCAGATTTTTTATTTTTATGAAACGCTCTTATGTTATATGGATTTCTTTTTCAATGTCATTATTTTTTGCCTCTACCATTGAGGAAGACTTGACCCCACTGTAGATTGCATGAACTCTTAGTCTAACTCTCTGTCCTCTCTGTTGCCTACTGTGCAGGTTCCAGGGAACTTTCTAGAACCTGCTCTGATGGACCTTCACGGTGCTCCCCCTGAGGACTCCTGGGAATGGGACGAGATGGACATGACCATCGCCGACACCCACGACAGCCACACACACACCCCTGACCTGGACTCGGACACCCACGGTCCACAGCCCTCAGGTTTAGGTCACTGTCACCCTCTCCACCCCTCCACCCGGGCGGGGGACTCGGTGATGGTCCCTCCTCCGTCCTCTCATCATCCAGTCAACACTGTCTATCAAGTTTACAGCGTCCATAACATCGAGCTCTACTGCCAGCCCCACTTTCCTTCCCCTCTCCCCAAGACCCTCAGCCACGAGGCCCACAGGAAGCAGACCCTCAGCCACGAGGCCCACAGGAAGCAGACCCTCAGCCACGAGGCCCACAGGAAGCAGACCCTCAGCCACGAGGCCCACAGGAAGCAGACCCTCAGCCACGAGGCCCACAGGAAGCAGACCCTCCTGAAGAGCCTGAGCAAAGACTCCTCCTTCTCCTCGGTGGAGTCTCTGCCCGACCTGCTGGGGGCGCAGAGGGGCCGTCAGGGCCCTCGGGGCGGCGACTCAGCCCGGCGATCGGAGAGCGAGAGCGGGATCGTCAGCGAGGGAGACACGGAGACCACAGCCAACTCTGAGACCTGCCAGCTGGAGGAGATGGAGGGAGAGGGGGAGGGGGAGGGGGAGGGGGAGGAGGGGAGGGGCAGCCACCTCTCTCCCCCCCGGGGGTCAGACTCCCCCTCGGAGGACCGGGTGTGTGACGAGGATATTGATAGGATACTGGAACGAGCCAATCAGTGCGCCCTGTACGGAGACTGCGTGGTGCTGAAGAGAGACCCGAGGTCTAAATCAGGAAGGAAGAGAAGAGAGGACAGCGAGAGAGAGATGAGACGAAAGAGAGAGAACAGAGAGAACAGGAAGAATCGGGACGAGAGCGAAGAGGCGAGGAGAAAGAAAGAGCAGGTCGAGATGAGAAGGAAGCACCAGAGAGACACAGTGGAGATCCTAGTGAACGGGCACGGCTTCACCCCTGACTCTGACTCCGAGGGGGGCTTTGGCTCTGACGGAGCCTCCATCCCCGGTGGAGACAAGCAGGAGGGAGGGGTCACCAGCGGGCAAAAAAAGAGCCTCCGCCACCGAGTCTTCTCCCCCCTCCCCCTGCTGTCCCAGGGGTCCTCTCTGGAGTCTCTGTTCACAGCAGGGGAACTGTTCCCGGCAGGCAAAGACCCTCTGCCACGCAGCATCTCCCTGGAGAGCTGGCTGGCCCCTGGTAGGAGTGGGGAGGAGATGGGCAGCCAGGGCAGTCTGGGGGAGCTGGGGCCGGGGGAACCAGGCAAGCCTGGGGAGGCGGGAGGCCCGGCCCCCGCTCCGGGAGGGGAGGCGGCCGGGGAGCTGAGCCGCCGCACCCTGGAGCTCCTGCGTCGCCTGGAGGACATCCAGAGCCCCCTGGCCCAGAATATGACCCGCAGCATCTCTGACATCACCCTGCAGGGCTGCTCCCTGCGTCCGCCGGCCCCGGGGGGGCGCGCGGGCCCCCGCGGCCCCCCCTCCTCCGTCAACGAGAGCTCGGCCGCCTCCCTGACGGAGCTGAGCAGCGCCGAGGAGTCCTCCGCCGCGTCCGAGGACCTAGCCCTCCTGAAGAGCCGCCTCTTCCCCGACACCAACGCCTCCTTCAGGAAGCGGTGCCAGCGCGCCGGCGCGGCGCCCGACGAGACGGACGCCAGCGTCAGCATGGTGGTCAACGTGTCCTGCGCCTCGGCCTGCACCGATGACGAAGACGACAGCGACCTCCTCTCCAGCTCCACCCCCACGCTCACCGAGGAGGAGCTGGGGGGGCGGGAGGGGGAGGAGTCTAACATGACCTCCGAGGAGGAGGAGGACGAGGACGAGGAGGAGGAAGAGGAAGGCACGGAGGAGTCCTTCGCCCTGGGGCTGGAGTACATGAGGAACGAGCTGCAGAGCTGGATCAAACCTCGACCTCCCTCCTCCTCTTGCTCGCCCGCTGCCAGGGAGAGAGGGGAGGCCGACCTGGGGGACGAGCTCCAGTGCGGGACGTCGTCCCGGGAGAACGCGTCGTCCCCCGCGGGCGACCGCCGCTTCCTCGGCGGCGCCGCACTGAAGCTTCTGGAAACCAACGCCAACGTGCGGAGCGAGCGCGTGCAGAAGCAGCCCCGGGAGGGGGAGGTGGAGGTGGAGGCCAACAGGAGGAACGCCACGCGCAGCTACATCAGCCGGCTGGTGGACGACATGGAGAACGGCAACGTGGATCAGTCCCAGCTGAAGAGGAAGGACGAGGAGGACGAACTGCTGATGAGAGAGGAGGGGAGTCTTTACACCAGGACGGGCGAGGCCTGCAAGGACTCCGTGGGCGGGGACTCCAGGAACGCGGCCGCCATGATGACCACGTGCTCCGCCTCCCCTTCCTGCGAGCTCCTCCCCCTTGAGAACAAGCAGGCCTCGTTGGAAAGCCAGCTGAGGGGCGAGATCCCGTGTCACAGCTCCTCCCACCCGTCCCCCTCCCTCTCCCCCGTGGAAGACTGCAGATCCCATCATGCACTGCTCCGAGGTGGGGGCCGACAGTCGATCAACAGTCAGGAGACCTTCTCGTCCTTCCTGAGGGAGGAGAGTCGTAGACAGCCCGCCTCCTACGCCCTCGGCCACGCCCACCCCCGAGGACGGCCCTCCTGCTGTGGACACGCCCCCTCGTCCTCCGACTCCCCCGGCGGGCAGAAGAAGGGGGAGAACGTCCACAACTTTGTCATGGAGATCATCGACATGACAACCGTCGCCCTGAGGAACAAGGAGAACCAATCCGAGCAGCAGGGATTAGAGGAAGGAGGAGGGTCCAGCCCACCTCCCCTCAGCTCAGCACAGCTGGCCCAGATCAGAGACAAGGTAGGCAGTCTTGTTGCTCTGTGAGAGGTGCTAGCAGGGCTGGGGCACCTGGGCCTACAGAGGAGCATGTCTGTCTGGCTCTCTGGCTCACTCTCTTTCTCTTCTTTCTTTTGCTTCCTTTCAAATACGCACAATATAGCTTCAGTAACATTTCCGTTATATTCTAGAGGTTGGGGAGTACTGTTTGTAGGCCTCATAATCTACCTCAACATACCTATAGTCGATAATAATCCACAAAATGATTTCATGATAATAATATGTGGATTCATTGAACTAAACACTACTCCAATAATGCCTAATCTAATCTAGTGTAATAATCTGCCTCTGTGCAGGTGCTGGAGCACTCCCACAGGCCTATCCAGCTACGCAAGGGAGACTTCTACTCCTACCTGTCCCTCTCCTCGCATGACAGTGACTGTGGAGAGGTCAGCACCTGCCAGGAAAGCAAGAACAACACCCCTCTCCTCTCCAACACCCCCGACCTCCCCCCTGCCATCTCCCCCTCCCCAGACCTGCCCCCGCCCCTCTCTCCCACCCTGGACCTTCAGGACCAGGAGCTGCTGTTTGAGGCCTGCACAGAGGAGGTGTACCTGGGCCCCCCGCTGTGCTACAGCATGGTCCTCACCAAGAGGCCCCGCAGACGGCCCAGTCCCAACCTCACCGACAGCTTCCTCTCCTGTCACCTAGGGCCCAGTCCCATACCAACAGAAACCTTCCTCTGCGACAATCGAGGGCCCCGTCCGCAGCCAACAGCAAGCCCAGACTCCTATCTCCTGGGGCCTTGTCCCTCAGCAGGTGCCCGGCCCGTCCTCTCCCCTGCCCAGAGCGCGGAAGCAGCATACCAAGGCCTCGCCCGCACTGCCGTCTCTCCGGGAAACCCGACCGGTAGCCTGGCGGCGCCGAGTCGTAATGAGCCCGCCTCTTATCTTAATCCCTCACGGTGTGAAAGCCAGATAGACACTGTTGAATGTTTTGCAGATTCTAAAACGCTTGAATCCAATATTGCTCCTGTAATGACCAAGATAAGCATCTCTTGCTCCAGTACAAATCCTTTAAAGGAGGCAGGCTGCGCCAGTATTAATCCTAAAATTAACTCTGCGGCGATGAGAGGGTGCGATAGCGGCGAGACAGGCTCTGCAGCTCTGTGGATGAAACAGAGGAATGTCAGGAATGGCCGCAACTCGCTGCAGGATGCAAAGGCCACTCAGAAACAGGTGCGTTCCCAGATATTCTACTGGTCCATATCTCAGACATTATACCAGACCCACTAGCAGACATTATACCGGCCCATATCTCACACACCTGGATCTCTGCTCCAACCCTGACATTAGTCTATAGTCACAGGCATTATACCCAACCCACACTATTATACTACATTATACCATACATGATACCATACATTATACCCCCATTCCAGACATTACACAGCTGCCGCCCCGTTAACATGTAATGACTCTGCTGTGCAACCTGTTGTCTTCATTTCTAAGTAATCTCAGTCATATTTGAGAGGTGTTCGTTTTCCTCATGGTTTCACTAGTGAGAGGGTTTACAGAGCCATGGGTCCTCACAAGAGAACCAAGCTTGACCTTCAGTCAAGTTCAATTATCGTTTCTAACCAGGATTTTCCTGTCAAGTATCAAGAATCATGACTTCATTTCATGACTGGATTAACAATGTGTTAGGGTTGTTTAAGTTTTTGTATCCAGTTTGTCTGATTCTCCACACTGTTCTCTCGTGTCGGCTGCCAAAACCGAAATCTACAGATGAAGTTTTTGCATCAGTTATCAAGCTTGTTCAGTGAACAGCTTGAAAGCATACATCTATGATTATTAAACAATAACTAAAAAGTTTTTGGGAGAGGAGTCATGACTCCATGGGTAGAATACGACATACACAAACATGGATACAAACAGATCACTTTCAAAGCAATTAAAAAGAAAGGCGGATTGTATTCTCCATGCTGCAATTGTTGTTTTAATTTGCACTCTCCACTAGTTTCAGCTGATTTGTTCAGCTTCTCTACACAGACTTCTAAACACTACAGAAACACCAGCAGATTAGAAAAAACTGCAGACTAAATAATAATGGGCTTTTGATGTGTTTTGTTCTATCTCTCATTGTCCATTTTCTCCTGCTAGTGTCAGTCTACCCCCCCCCCCCACCCCTCCCTTCATACCCCCCAGTGATGCCTCTCTGTCTTAAACTGGGCCTCTGTGTGTCCCCCCCCTCCCCCAGGCTCCAAGGTCAGGTGTAGGCAGCGTGGAGGGTACCAGGGGACCTCAGGGTGGCAGCCATGTCACTGACAGATCATCTGCCTCCAGCAGGCCCCAAGTCAGGGTAGGTATGATGAACGGTATATCTCTCTCTCTGCCTCTTTCTTGATCTCTCTCGCTCTCGCTCTCTCCCCCCCTGTCTCTCTGTGTCTCTCTCCTCCTCTGGATGTGTGTGTGTGCTCTACCTGGAACCATAGCTGCAGGTGCTCCTCTCGCTCCAGTGTGTCAGTGCAAACAATACACTTTCCGGCTCATTCCATACTGCAAGTTCGCACATTCGGAAGATCCAGCTTTCCTTATTAATTCACAGAAAGGAATTAGCTTGCTGTTTCTTTGCTTTTGTCTTTTCTTTCTTTCTCTCCATCCCTCTCTCTCTATCTCTATCTCTGTCTTTTTCTCTTGGTAGAAAATAGCTCTGTGATAAGGAGACATAAAAGCTGGCTTCTGTCTCTGGTGACGCAGGCGAGCTCGTCTGGCCTGTGACTTTGTTATGATTCAATGACAGGAACTGCGCTTTCTACCATGGTGTGTCTGCCTCTGTTAGCAGCAAATTGCTCTGTGAGAGATGCTAGCAGGGCTGGGGTACCTGGGTCTACAGAGGAGCATGTCTGTCTGCCTCTCTGGCTCTTCTCTGGGGCTTTTTTAAACGCACACACACACACTCATACACACACACACTTTTGATTATTTCCACAAAACAGGAATATTATTATTGTATGTTGATATATTGCTATATATTATATTTTAATGTTATAGTATCACGTCACACATCTTAGATGAGTGACCACATCCTATGTTTACTGCAGTGGAATTCCACTGAAACCATCTAACAGGTTGCGAGTAGTGTAAGGTTTGTGGGTGTGTGTGTAAGAGAGTGTGTGTGGAAAGTAGCCTCACCATGAGCAGCCCTGGGGCTAAGCACCCCTCCACCCCCCCAACCCCCCCATGACACACACAACCCCCCCCCCCCCCCGCCTTCTGTCCCCTGACAGGCCCCTGGGCAGGGCACATGAGCCCTGCTGGAGCCTCTGTACGAATGGGGGCCGCAGGTTAGACAGCCCTGCGTCACACTTGCAGGATACATGCAAGCTGAGCACACACACACACACACACTATGTCACATACAGCACACAGACTAATTTTTCTCCTGCTTTGTTTTTCTCATAATTACACACACACACACACCTAGACAGTGAGTGGTGTGTACAGCTGTAGCAGCTCCCTGTGGCGGGGCCAAGTCTGGCCCACCTGTTCAGTCAGACAGCACGAGCCTGGAGGAGGAGGGGGAGGGGAGAGGACGGGGGAGGGAGAGGGGAGGAGAGAGAGAGCAGGTGCCTTCGGCCCATCATGGAGGCAGAGTAGGACACAGGAGATCCTCAGTGCGATAGCAAGAGGGAGGGGAGGGGAGGCGCCCAAAGAGTGCACAAATAAGGGTTGTTAGCATACACATCTATAAAATGTGTATGCTAAAGTCCAGTGATTTTATTAATTTGTATTATACTGTAAAAAAAACGAATGAACAACCTTGGAATTTATGTGTACCTCTTTTCCCTCTCGTCTTCTCTCCAGAGGCTGTCAGAGACCGTGGCTCCAGTCCCTGCCGCAGCCCAGCTGTGAGGCTGTGGCAGCCCAGCCCGAGGGCCTGTCCTGTTTGCTCTCCTCTCACGCTGCATGGCTCTCCCCTCCTGGATGTCCCCAGGACCTAATCAAGGACCATCTCATCCCCTCCACTGTACATGCTGACCTGGGCCATAGGAGAGAAAAAAAACCAACATCATCGGACTCCATGGCTTCTCCTTCTGGCCTTGTTCTAAGCTTCCCACTTACTGTGCTCTTCCTGTTTCTGACTGCTGCAACGTTGACCTCCAGCTGATCCAGGAAGTGGTTCAGCTTCTCACATCCAACATGAACTGAGCTACCTCACTGCTCTGCCGCCATGCAATGACTGAATGAATCACAAGTGTGTGCGTACACACACTCACATTCAGTTCTTCCACCAGTTTGCATGGCATCTCCCACTACTCCCCAGATACTATCTCACTACCAGTACTGTGCAGCCCCAGCTGCACATGTTTAGCCCCCCCCCCCCCCCCCCCTGAGCTTGGGTGCATCTCCACAGTCTGCTAAGGTCACCTTGTCTAGCAGGAACCTCACCGGAGTCTCACCACTGCTACAGAAAGCAGAGGGCCTGGAACCAAGGCACACTGGAGTGTTCTGCCGGCTCCTGGGCCAGCAGGTGGGAGACCATGGTATTGTGTTATGTAATATGGCAGAGAGAGAGAGAGAGAGGGTGACAGATGTACTCTATGCAACACAGCGACAATGCAACTTTGGAAACAGCTGAGTGGTGTGGTCTGGAGGTGGGTGTGATGTAGAAGTGTGTGTGTGTACCAGTATACTGTCTGAGGTTAATTTTTTTTAATACCTAAAACGCAGGAGAGGAAAGGAAGGGGTTAAAACTTTAAAATGTGTGCCTTGCTACTGTTATTTCTGATACCTTTTGTTAAAACACTGCTTTCCCAGTTAGGTGTTTAGAAGAAGTGGAGAATGAGAGAGAAAAAAAGAGAAGAAAGGCAAAGGATGACAAAAAGGCAAGGTTGAAATAGGCATCTGTATATATGTATACTGTACCTTTAAGCCTAGTTGTATTCCGGTGGTACATATACTTGGTGTTTGTGTCTAACTGTATGTGAACTGTGATGTGAAATATTATCAGCCTTAAAGTGCTAGACTGCATGGTTAACAATATACTGTACTGAACATGTTGAGAAATAAACCTAATTTATTGGATAAGATGATAGAATATGGTTTACCGAATGTGTTTTCAATTAAATAGTGTGTGTGTGTGTGTCCATGCGTTCATGCTTGCATTTCAATAAATCGGTTATAAGATGCTGAAGGTCTGACAATTGACAGGATGGTGATTGAGGTCATGTTGGAACAGCAGCACCCAGCATGTTGATCGTTAAATATCAACAACAAACACAGTGGAAAGTGTTTGCATCAGCAGAACAGGCCCGACCTGACAGACATGGTCACCAGCAGCCCCGAGGGTCATTTCCTGCTTCTGATCATCTGGAAGACTATTGGACGACAGAAATGATCCTCATCAGTGAATCAGCTGGGATGTATCATAACCTTACAACACCCACACCCACCTACCTACCCAGCACACACACACACACCAGCAAATCAACCTTTCCCTGATTGCAGAGGATGGTGGTAATGACAGCTCCTCTCCTGTAATCGTCCATGTGGCCTTATGGAAGAAGCATGTTTGTTGATGGTGAGTGTCTAAAAATCAGACACACGCACATGCTCTCTCTCTCTCACACACACACACACACACACAAAAGGTAGGTAGTCTTTAGATAGAGAATTTGAATGAGGTCTGCGGCATTACAGTTCCTACACCAGCATCCTTGTCTAACACCTTCTACCTTCCTACCATGAAGTGCAGGAGTTTTTTCTGTTGCTGAAGACGAAACATCATTATCATAGTGACATTCAACAATGAGGATATTTACAGATAAGTAAACTAAAGCAAATTAAAGTAAATTATAAATATAATCACCTCTGTCAATCATTTGTGCTTATCAACTATTCATTTATAATGTGCATTGTAAAGTATTTGGTAGTCACCATACTCGTGTTATCAATTATTAGTCTTACATACATCAGTTGTTAGTCATATATTCCCTAGGCTACTCATATAAAACATTCAGCTACTCTGAATCTGATTGTGTCTGAAGGCACATCTCTGACTGATGGGATTAGTACATTAACATGGAAATACATTCCTACATTGTCTTCAAAGAACATTTCATGGTGAGGAGAATGGTCCCCTTTTTGCAATTAACAAGATATTTTTTGTAAGAAAATGGAAATGATTTTAAAGGTCGTTAAGGTCAAGCGCATCGGACCGTGGTGGCTTTGCAATTACCAGCAGATACAATGTTGATTTGGTTTCTTTGCCCGAGCATGGACGCTCACATTAACTACGACGGACTCTCTTTGTTGAAAAGATCACATGTGATTACAGAACATCAAACAGACTTGACAGAGATCATCTCTGTGTCTAAGAGGACGACTGGTCAGGATGAAAGACTGACGGGATTCAAATGTCAGACCCTACAACTTCCTGGAACTGGGCTAGGGTGTGGCAGTCGCCAAGTTAACTCTGAAACAAATAACTAAGCTTACATCTGTCCTTTGTGGCTCCCGTGATTGAATGTGTGTGGGCTTGTGGTATGAAGGCAGTGGTTTCATTTCAGCAAGAACTACTTAGTATTTGGAAATTTAGTCACTGTTCAAAGGTTACGCTTTCCCTGCAAACGTGGTACTACTGCAGCTGGGTAGCTGCCATATATTCTTATGAGTGAGAGGATATAGGGCTTTGAGAAGATTACCATCTGATATATAACACAATAACACTAAGGTCTTCTTGGAAGATTTCCACACGTTTCCTGTCATTGGTAATGACCCTGTGTTGTCCTGCGAGCTCCCAAGATCACCTTCTCATGCTTGTGCTTCACGTGATGGATAGAACCATCGCCTCATCACCACGACTACGTCTGCATTTTTCAATCCTTAGTGCAGGGGGAAATGGAGGCATAGGAAATGAACGTTCCAACAGCCGATGCGATGTTCTTCATTAAAGGCTTCGAATGGGTATCAAGTCACCAGACAGTGCGCTGTAGTTCACAACCTCACAGAGACATGCAAGGTATAATAATCTTAATGTTAACAACGTCGGTCGTGAAATCAGCTTTTTAGATTACAAGATAGGGTGTCGTATATTATGCTGATAGTTCATACACGTTGAGAAGAAGTGGGATCCCAGATGAAAACATCAGGATGTGAACACTATCTGCACCCTGTCTGAATAAGAGATAAAGGAGGAGCCCAGACATAGACTGATACACCGGGCAGCCCACTGGGCAGCCCGCCCTTTTGCATGATAAAGCAAAGAAGGAATAACATAGCTGAGGGCTGACAGAGGTGCTGAACCTATCCCTTCCCCACAGACTGGCTGGGTGGGTTTCTGAAAATTCTGATTGGACATCAAACACGCATGTGTGTGTGTGTGTGTTTATGCATGTGTGCGTGTGTGTGTTTTTAAACCACATTTATAAAACAATCAGCCGGCAGACGGCCCAGGTGTCTGCAGGGCCAAGCAGTAGCTTATAATGGAAAATAAAGGAAAGGCAATGATGTCGCTGACGATTGGTCTCTTAGATCAATCACCAGAATACAGGAGGCAGAGACTGGCTCGTGTATAATTCCTCTAAGCAGTTAATTCATCATCTGTGGGGAGCTACGACTCATCCAGGGACGTTAGGAAGTGAAATTTCAGAGCGTATTACAGTTGCAGGGAGACGTGTGAGTGTTTGTCGTGACCTTGCGACCCCAGCTCAGAGATGAGTGGTCTGCCCTATCAATCAGACCGGATGCTGGAAATTACTGTAAGAGATTATTGGTTAGAATATGGTGATTTGTCCATTTCTCTCACTTCTTCTATTTTCTCATCACTCCTTTCCTCTGCTTCTCCTTCTCTCTCACTTCCACTTTTCCCCCTGCCCTCTCTCTCTACTTTATTTGTATTTATTCTTTATTTGTCTCTTTTTTTTTTACTGTATCCACCTCCATCATACTGTACACAAGTATTGGTCCAACTTAATTCAAAGTGTTAACTTATAAAGATTGGTGCACCTGAGCTGTGACTGACTGAATCCAGAATGTGTCACTACTAGTGATCACTACTCTCAAAGGTCTCCATATCTGACCTTACCTTCTCAGAGTTTGACAACTCTCGAAAATATATGTCTCAGGGGGGAAAGAAAAAGCACTTCAACATCCGAAGAAATTACAGAACAAGTCACACCAGCAACAAAAGCAGCGAGACTGCTGAAACATCCATGGAACTGCGATCTTTCACACTCACAAAGGAAAGATGAAATTATGATTCGGTGGCGCTGCTCCAATTACCCAGGCCTGACACGAGAGGCAGCGATGACCTCTGCATTCACGCCATTATCGTAACAGACGACGGTTCACTCATTCTAGAGGAGGCCATTTTGAAACTGTGTGAAGTTGTGATAAGCTTAATAACTCACCGGGCTACTTGTGGAATGGCATGATACGGCGGGGCTACTGGTGACTCCCCTGAACCTCGACCACAAGGACTAGGTCTGATCTGTCATCATCTCTACGCTGAAGGACACCTTGTGTCCTGGACACCTGTCAAATAATACGTATTATTATCCTGGGCTAATTAAAGACGATATCATTCAAAGAGAATGAATGTGAAATTGTAGACTAAAGGTTTAAAGTGTTAGTTATCACTGGATCAGAAGGACATTGTCACAGTCCCAGAGAGATTTGGACTGAGGTGCAAGGTAGAATTTTAGTATCTTAATCGAGCAGTTCCTAACAACTGCCACTACACTGAAGGACACAAAATCCATTAAAATGCTTTTATACAAATATGTTGGCTCCTCACCTGTCTGAATTTGACAAATTATATTTTAGTATTGGTCTTAACCTCTTATGGATGGATGCCAAACATATTTGGTCAAACGTAAATGCAGCTGCATTACAGCAGCATACTGTTAACCTTGGGTTTCTGGTGAGAGTCTGATTGACCTCAGATAAGTTACCATTGTGTCTTGTCAGGAGCTTGCGCCTCTATAAATACTATTCTATTAAGAGTCATTAAACAGCAAACAGCTCCTCACATTCCAGCTTCTCCCTTGGCCACCTCATTACCACAAGTGCCCACAGAGCAGAGAGGAGCGTGGTGGGCTGCAGTAGTATGGAGCATCACATTGATTACCATTAAAGTCAGAGTGATGAGGAGAGTGCATGTGTGTGTTTGTGTGTGTGTGTTGGTAGGTGGGTGGTAGGGGGGAGCGTTGTGTGCATGCGTGTGTACGTGTGTGTTTGTGTGAATATGTTTGTGTGTGTGTGTGTATGTGTGTGTGTTCACTCCACTCCACCGGTAGACCCGAGATGACATGAGGGAGAACAGAAGGACTCAGCTGGCCTGGATCTGTCTCATGTACTTTAGCAGAGAACTGTAGACAAATAAATGCAATACAGGCTCCTCCAAATACCCGCGCAGGTAAACGGCAGCCCAGACTGCAGCTCTAATTGTATCAGGGGCCTGCAATGTCGGTTTAAAGCCTCCAGTGCAATTCATTTGATTCCATTACAGGGAAACCCAGAGCAAGGAGAAGCACTCTTCGGTGGGGTTTGTTGCTAAGGCATTTTCATTAGACCTAGTTAGAGGGGGGATACAATTTCAGGTCTCATGTGAAGTGCTGGGGTAGTTTCTATTGGTGTTTAATCACCTCTATTGACTAGTTAGAGCTATGTTTCATTTCATAGTAGAGTGGAAATACTTTCATTTTTTTCTGTCTGTAACTTAGGCTACTTGAAGATCTAGTAACTCGGGTTGAACAAAGAGCTTAAATGTCTGTTTTTTTATTCTTGTTTTCCCCCAAGAGACTGGAAATTATTCATAGTGTGTGTGAAGTCCAAAAACACATTTGTCTTTATGGAATTGAATTGGTAACAGCCTGTCACATAGCCATTTAGTCTATGCGTGTCTATAAAACTGTTGAAGGTAGAGATATGAATTGGGCGTCTGTTTACTGATTTTTTTTGTTGCATTTATCCAACAGTAAGCATAGCCTACTGTAGGCCTACATGAAAAACTAGAGTAATAGATATAACAATATAAGAGTAAATCAGATGCATACCCCCTAAAATGGGAATGCGATTTGGTGTTCTTGATGTAGCGATAGCTCTAGGCTATAGAGACAGACTACAACAGGTTGGCTGCTAAAGCCTATGGTCTGAAGTTACAATGTTTATATATTTCCAACCTTTCTGTTTTATACGTTTTTTTCAGAACGTGAAGTCCTCTGTAACCAGTAGCCTACGCTGGTGTCTTCTCTGTCGTGGAGAGACGGCCTGTCGGTATGTTAATTTGTGCTTTAACCACCTAATGAAAGGTTATATCGGTTTCAGAAGGATCGATTTTTACCATCGTCTCCTGGGCAACAACGGGTTACATGCCGCAGCATCCCGTGCGCGCTCCTGCCGCGCTCTTTGATTGGCGAGTATGGAGCTACGCGCGCTCCGGCAATTGCCTGCGCGAGGCAGTTAATCAGCAGGCTTCGAGGCCAAGTTCAGCCCCCGCTCACACGCGCAAGGAATGGCATTGCTGCACATCCGAACACACCACAACTACAACACACAAAATCTGGGGAAATTCACACGGCTACAACAAGCTTATTTACACATTTACCTTCGCGCAGAAAGGCTTTAACTCAGCAAATAGAGGGAGAGAGAGTTCCGGATCTCAGAATAACAGCTGCTCGCTGTGCAACCTAGAAGAGGAGTTTTAAGTTCACTTCTAATTATTAGAAAACTTCTCACCTCAATTTGATGGCGACAAATTGAATTCATCTGAGTAATTTGGAAGTAGGCTATTCTGCACTGCTTTTTGCACGTGTTACCCAAATGAATAAGGATTCTTGCATTTGGAAATGGCAATATTGACAAGTGGGTAGGACGCACAGTAACTTTTCGCAATTAATTTAGGCTACCTTGATTAGGACATAGATTAAAAACTGTACTTTATAAAGTAATAAACGCTAAAATTCTTACAAAAACTATTGAATTTGTAGATGCTTCGTGCGCTGAGAGCAAGTCGTATAGTTTGATTAGAAAACTTTTATTATTTTCCAACTCTAGGCGTTCGAGGAATCAATAGAACAATCCAACGACACTAACTTTGATTTAAGTTAGTAGTTGAAAGAGTAAAAGACGAGGTCTGAAGACGCATTCATCCGTATGAACTTAGTTTTTATCCGGTCGGTTCCTAATTTTCAAGATATTAAGTCGACATTCATTTTTAGCTCGGTTAGTTATTTTTTCGTGAACTGTATAGACAAACCCATTAAACACTTTATAACCTTTAATCTAAACCACTCTGAAATTAAATAATTTGTTCTTAAAACGTTTATATAATACATGTAAGGCTTTACACGGTTTTATAATATTGTTATCCTTTCTGCAACCGCCTCGATATTTCTCCACCTTTGATATAGAACAATAGTCACATTCCCACGCTGGTGTGTAGAGGACGCGATTCTTGCTCGCACATGCACCACCGGCATCAATGTCATTGCTAACTCCCTGAATCCTGCACTTGTCTAGTCGCCGATCCAGAAAACAAGACGTAGAATGGCCGATGAGCGGGTAACCATCACTAATGGGATTGTGGTGTAACTTCCTCGGCTGGAGGGAAGGCTATTATTCTTTGAAATATCTTCATAGACTCGGTTTGTGTTTCGTACCACTGAGCGGGGATGATCAGGATATTCCCGGACTTCAGCGTTCAGGTGACGGCGGCAGGTGGAGGAGCCGGGGGAATGTCAGCCGGTCCCGCGGTGGGGAGAATCCCCGGGACCACTAACGGAAACCCGCAGAATGTCCAGGGACTCACCCCTTATCAACAAAGGTACGTGGAACACTGTCATAATATGAACCATTTATTCAATTTTCTGATATGATCATTCCATCTATTCATTCCAAAATGTCCTAGTAAGTGGTAGATGACATCCGTCACCGCTATGTATAGGGAACATGATTACTTAAAGTTTTATGCATACCATTAATGAAAATATAGATGGATATCATAATCTATGAACACCAACTATAGTGAGATCAAAAGTTTATTTAACAATATGAGTAGGCTAGTTTACATTACATTCCCGTGGAACTCAAAAGGGCTACTTTCAACAACTTATTTGTACGGAGCTTGAACATTTTACCTGTTAAAACCCACAAACGTCTAAAAAACTACAAAAAACTATATAAAACACATGGTTTTTGGGTCTCTTTCATGATAAACAATAACTATTGGGTACAAAATACCATGGACACTTTACTTGTGAGCGTGCTTTAAATTCTATGGGCCACTAAGAAGCAACGACCAACGTGAATTACAGCTGCGCGTAAAAACTGAGGTTCTCAGACTTGCAAAAGTCAGGCTTGAATATATAGACCTATTATAACCTCCACATAAAGGTCGTTCTGCTTCAAAACATCTTACACAACATATATTTGGATTCAAAAGAATAGGGCCTGAACATACACAAACACGCACTAGCACATAAATACAAACACATACGCTCACACACACACACACATCCTCTCTCTCTCTCTCTCTCTCTCACACACACACACACACACTCACTCACTCACTCACTCACTCACTCACTCACTCACTCACTCACTCACTCACACACATACACCAGTGAGAACTTCGTGAAAGGACAAATGTCGTGCGTCCTGGCAAAATAAAAGGCATTCTTTCTTTGAAAAGAAATGCCAGTAAGTAAAGTCGTGGTGTTCCCCAATGTTATGGTCTGTCTTATATTAGCGTTTTCATGGGCCTGTGATGATTATAAAGCAGCTTGACGTTTTTAAGACAGCTGGCTTGTGGTTATTTGTTTGCTTTCATTTGGCCTGAATGCATCTGAAAGTGCAGTTCTCACACAAACAAATTATCAAGATATCCAACAATATCCCACAAAGTAAACTGAAATAACTGACAATTAGAAGTTACTCTCGACTTCAACAGTGTATTTGTAAAGACATTCTTGAGTCAAACAAAATGTGTTGCTCCTCAAAAAAACATAATGATGATTCCCGTGCCTTGAATTAAACTACCACATGTGTTGATGGAACTAGAAAGTCCTCAACCAACTCAGAAGTCCATGACCGGCGTGTGACCTTGACGGGTCATTGACAGCAGAACGCTCTTCCAAAGGCCTAACGCTTCTGGTTTAATGTGTGGACATTAAATCCTATCTTGACATTTACACGAAAAAAAAGTAAAGCACAGACAGTTTACAGTATGTGTTGGAATGCACAAAACGGACCCGTGTGTCATTCCTTATCCTATTTGTTTGCCAACAAATGACAAACAAAAAATATTTCTAACTTAACGGCAAGTGTACTGTTACATTTATCCAAACATTTGTACATTTTTATTATGAGTTTGCTGGATGTCAATAGCATTTCCACCTCTTTCCTCCTAAGATTGTTTTAGCTAAAACGCATACGGGACACAGTAGACTATAGTGAAAGTGATGGGCAGAAAAAGTTACATTGTATCAACATGACAACGACTTTTTCACATTATTACAAAAACAGTTAGACTACTGCATCATTTATAGATTAATTTACGACAACTATGGCACACTGCTCAGGTGGACATAAAAGCACGCCTCTCGTTTTTTTGTGTTAAGATAATTAAATAGTATTTAGAGATGACAACATGTATGAAATAATAGTATGTGTGCGTCTTATATTAATGAAAACGCAATGCAACATGTATTATATGAAAACAGTTTCTACAACTGAGTGGCGTTGTTGCGCCGGTAGCCGCGAAGATGTGTCCTTTTTCTCACACAACGAGCCAGGGAAAAAGCTGAAAATGCACAGACAAACAGACTCTGAAATCCTATAGGAAGCGCCGGGGACACACGACTGATGCGGGAAAATGTAAAGATACGAAGCACCCGTTTGTAGCCTAGTACTTGAACTGTTACAACCCAAAGCTCCGTGTTTTGGGAGAGCAGCGGGATTTGAGAAGCATCCCCCCCGGTTTCCACTCACTTTTCTTGGCATGCCTTTGGAGCTCGGCGTCGGGGTTTTTTGCTCCCTTTTTACACGCTCATGAGCGCCAATACACGGAGAGACGGGCACGGCAGGTCCAGCACAGCGCTATGGCTTTGTCAAAATACACCTAGTCTACATGACGCATTGCTGTCAGGCGGCACGGGTTTATGTCAAAATAAATCTGAAGAAAAAAAAGTAAGAAATCAAATAATTTCAGGAAGATGGCGCCCACCAAGGCTAGCATACAGCAAGACCCTTCGAGAAGAGAACGGTAACGCTTGGAATGTTATTTTTCTTACAAACAGCTATACCGCTTGTGTTTAGATGCTATGCAATTTTGAGTGGAGATGTCAGAAGTTTCGTTGTTGCCCTTACAGCGGGGGTGTGCGTCAGAGATTTGGGACCTTGACGTTCGGTTAACAGGTATAGACTAAGGGAAGGCGTACAGTCAGTGTGTAGAAACCTAGCAGAGGACAGCCAGTGTTTATTGGCTCGAGCGCAGCCCGGTTATGCAGGCATCCACTTTCGCATTGCTGATGCTCAAAGCAAGGGTTTTTAGCGTCGAAAAAACCCCATGTGCATTCATCGATGACAATGCCGCTGTTTGTGTGTGTAACAGCCTCCTCCTCCACTCGGCGCGGCTAGGCCAGAGAGCGCAGAGTGCAGTGGTTTCTCCGGCTGCTGTTTTGCAGCGGGACCTCGGGTGCCTGGGAGGAATTAGCATACGGCAGCAACCAGCTGTTGAGGAACTTTAAATGTGTAGCGCATGGATCACGATATCTTGTCGGATCAGGCATCATCCGCCAGGTAATGATAGCGGCACTGCCATACAGACAGTCTGTGAGAGGGTAGGCTGTAGTCAGTAGCGCTGCAGGAATATTATCTCTTCTCATGGTTTCATTTTAATGACAGCAATTAGGCTTGACGAATAATTATTCATTCTTTTTACGCACAGTTATGATAGGAAAGGCAATGTAATGTGATAATAACTCTAAAACTCTGGCTTCAAGGGGTTATGATTTTTGACCAAAACCTTTTTCATGAATAAAACCTGTTATTTTCTCTATTGTACTTCCTATCCAGAACAGTGACTTAACTGAGTTATTAGGTTGTAATAAACCGGTGGTAATATCTTATTAGGACATCTAACAGCAGTGGTCTAGGTGCTCCATTGTGTCTGAGTACAGAGGGAGTTCTAATAGGATGTAGCCTAACACCACGCATGAGGATCAGACTAGAGCTGATGCGGGGATCTCTGCATACAGTACAGTGGCTGCAGAGTCGATCACGTACCTCCTGGTTTCCTGACGTATAGCTGATTGCAGATGGTGAGGATTGTTGGTGGTGCTTAGACACCACAGTACTGGCTGCATGTGAGGTTAGACTAACCAGGAGTGTGTGTGAGTGCGTGTGTGTGAGTAATCAGGAGTGTGTGTGTGTGAGTGCGTGTGTGACACACCTTTAGACTTCTACTGTCAGTATTGAACTATTTGCTACTATTTCTATTTTTCTCTCGTCCAATATGAAAGTGAAAGCCCTGCGTTCACCAGCGTAGTGCTGCAGAGGGGCTGGAGAAAGCAGCTACCTGTATGTGTTGACACAACTTATAGAGAGAACAATCAATATCAAAGCCCACTTCTTTAAATATTATAAACGAGTTACTACTAGTTTCTGAATTCTAGTCATTCTGAATAAAGCACAGGAAGATGTTCACATTGACATTGACATGTTGGACAATGTAGAGTAAGGAATTACTGTAACTGTAGCTAATATAATACAACATACAGTATTATAGTAATATTACACATTTATTAGATGTAATATGTGGCTTGATATTTCCCATGTAGCAGGTTCCCTTCCTGCTCTAGGTATCAGGCCGGGTGTAGGTTGGTGGGCAGGACCCTCTGTAATCTCCAGTGCAGCAGTCTATTTGTGTGCCATTCTGGGCATGTCACTCCAATATGAATCTGAAATATGGAATTGATTTTAGCGAAGAGGGAGGAAACTTCATAGACCTTGTGCTGGAGACCTTACTTTGTCTGCTAATGGTATTCTGGTGGAGTCGAGACTCCAGCAGATGTGTGTTTCCCTGCATCTTCACTTCAGAGTTGAACTAAATAACACTTGGGTCAGAGATTCTGATTGAATAAATAGGTGAGTGTGTTTAGATTAATTCCTCTTGAATAGCATCCTGATGTTTGCCAGGCAGACAGCCCGTGTCCTGGACAAGAGTTGGATACTGTCAGACCTGGAGGTTTGGGGGCAAACAAGCCAGATGAATTAAATGTGGAAATTTAAGAGAGAGAGGGAGGGAGGGAGAGACAGAGAGGGTGTGAGAGAGGGCGAGAGGAGACTGTGTTAGTGTGCGCTTTTGTGCAAACTTGTGTATGTGCATCCTCGTGTGTAGCATGCTTAGGTGTGTGTGTGTGTAAAAGTTTGTGTGAGTGCTTGTGCATTTGTGTATGTGCTTGTGCATTTGTGTATGTGCTTGTGCATTTGTGTATGTGCTTGTGCATTTGTGTGTGTGTGTGTGTGTGTGTGAGAGAGAGCGATTGTGTTGGCTGGGATTCACACACGGCAGAGAGCAGCCTCAGAGTTGGCTGTGTGTCTAAAGTGTTTCTAGCCTTCTGGGCAAAGCAAAGTGCTAAATAGTCCTGTTTCCTCCCCAGCTGCCTCCAGGATTTACACACGGGAATTAAGAGAGAGTGAGGTATGGGGGGGGGGGGGGGGGGGAGACGAGAAACAGTCTTGCACTGGCTCTGGTTCCGAACTGTTTCACTGTTTTAGTTGACGCTAATACTTGAATTTTCCTTCTATGCTAGGAGTACACGTGCCAACCTTGTTGCCTCCTGTTGTTGGTATATCACTATTCTCTCATTTGATAGTTGTTGTTTTTTAGTAAAAATAAATAAATCTCTATTTGAATATGTGCATATTGTGTCATGAAACAACATGATCCCATTCACAGGGGTCTAAGACCTACTGTGGTGTTGCAGAGTATCACCAGGCATCTGGTGGGAGGAGGGCACCGGAGCTGGCCTTAAGGGAAGCAGAAACACAGTCGGAGTAATGCATTATCATCAAAGATGGATATTACTTCCTGCAGTTACAGCCCACAGCTGGAAACAGACCTTATTAAAAAGATCCCCCCTTTTCCCCACACGCACACAAACACACTGTCCTTGGTCACATTCAGTGTGATGTGGCTCCAGATAGGGAACTAGGATGTGCATGTGCATGTGTGTGTGTGTGTTTATAACCATGGTGTAGAGGACAAGCATTTCCACCTATTGATTGTCTCTGAAACAGTCAAGTGTAGAGGTGTACAACCCTCTATATCTGTGTTGATTAGTCAGAATGAGGATTGATTTCCTCTGCGTACGTCGCTCACTGCATACATCCTGCTGCATCCTCTCCTCTGCTCTCCTCTCCGTGGTGGTACTGAAGGTCAGTGTTTAGAGACCACAGACCCAGACATCCAGACAATGTGTCCTTCCCTGCTGCAGTGTGGTGGCCTCCGTCTCTGGTAGGTTCTACTGTTGGCCTGGTGGTGTTGGTGAACACGATCCAGCGCTGCCTGATCAGCAAGCTGAAACACCCACAGCATCAAGATGGTGTCCTTTTGGCCTCAGGCAGACATTAATTACAGAAGACGACATTACTGTATGGTAACACAGATATCACATTATGCTGTAGCGGTCCTCACATCACTGAGTGTCGAAGGGGTTAGGATTGTAGAGGCTGGAGGAACACTATGCTGAAGTCTCGCTGTCTTCCTCTCCTCCCTGCTACAGGGAATGTAATCACCACAGCACTGCTGACTGGGCAGCTTCGCAGCTACCTACATACATACCTGTCCTTGAAGCACAGTTCAATTACTACCTAGGATTGTTTAAATACACACACACACACACATATACACACACACGTCCTTCCTTCAGTCTAAGAGGATAACTCTCATGTCCTGTGGCTGCTTCCCTTTGGACATTCTCTGTATAGAGAGAGGGTTCCTTACTGCATTACTGAACTGTGTCAAATCAAAGTCATGATGTTGACGAGAAACAGACCCAATGCTTTTTTGTCCTGAGCAGTTGGACAGGCAGTGTGACAACACTGCCCTGCTCCTTCTGGAGCTTGTCTTTTATTGTAATAGATGCAGGTGTGACAACCTGCATTAACACCTGGGTTTAAATGTCTGTTGAAACCTACATTTACGCCCGAGTTTACCCTGACTTACACTGGAGTTTAGACCCAAGTTCTACATGAATGACTTGAGTTTCATGGCTGTGTTCTGACCTGTGTTTATTATCTGAGTGTAAGTCCACCTTTTCCTGCTGTGCTCCATCTACCCCTGTACTTTCCCTGTTCTCCCTGATCCTCACCTCCCTCCTTCTGTTCCCTCCCTTCCCCCATCGCTCTTCTCTGCACCCACTTTACCTCTTGTTACTGGGGGGGGGCACCGGTGTCCGCATGCATCTCTGCCATAACGCTGACCCTCAGGTCCAACTTTACCGGTATTAAGACCCAATCATTTCCTCCCGTTATCGGCCCTTGCCCCCACCTCACCCTGACCAGGGGCACCTGCCGAGTCCCTTCACCGGAGAGGGACCGCTCCGTGAAATCACAATTGATTATTCACTTTGAGAGAAAGAGGGAGACGAGGGGTGAGAAGGGGGAGGGGGTGACAGAGAGAGAGAGAGAGAGAGATGGAGAGAGGGGGAGAGGGAGGAGGTAAAAAAAAAAAAAAAAAAACATCCTCAGATGAAGTGCATGCCCTCAGAGCTTTGCGACCGCTCATGTTCTAGAAGCGGAAGGAATGGATTCCAGCCCTCCAGTCCTACTTGTCCATCTGCTAACTGTCACACCAGATATAGCTTGCTAGCTCTGATGACCAAATGTCACAGCCACGGCTGGGTGCTTGTGAGGCACCGCTAACCACGACCTAAGTCTCACCTCCCCGGCCCTTCCTCAGCGGTGTGGAGCCCTGCTCTGTTCCTGCTCTTCCCAGGTGGGTCCGACACCGTATGAAGCTGTGTAAAGCAGAGCGGAGGTCTAAAGTGGGCCCCATGCTGAGAGACACACGCTGACCCTCTGAAGAGCTGGCCCTCTGAAGAGCCAGCCCCATGCTGCTTCCACATCAGTCTTGTTGAGAAGGAATATCATCTGTATCAGGATCGTTGACACACTGCTCTGGAAATACCCAATATGGCCCACGAAACACCCTTACTCAGTCTTCAGGACCGTTTACACACGGCACCTGACACACAGAGCCATGGTGCTTCATTCCAGACAGTGTACATGTAGAGGGCTTGGAAGGTCTGGTCTAATTCTCTGTACAAACAACAATATCACATCTAAATGAAACCAAACAGGCAAAATAACTAGAAATAAAAATAGGACTGAGGAAAGGCCTGACCAGACCAGATTATTTAAATAAATAAAGATAAAAAGGTGAAAGGTTGTTTTGGAACGGACCATGACTGACCACGACTCCCTCATAGAAACCCTAAATCTAGACCCATTTGTAAAACACATAAAAACAAAGCACACATTTCTTTCAATTCCAGAAACTTTGTAGTACTGTGCAGAAACTTTCCGAAGGTTTCACAGCCTGCGGATGTTCTTCACCTGCTGGAGAGGATCGAACAACTCTACCATTTAAAAACACAAAACACATATGAGGCCGTTCACTTTTTCTGCCAAGGTCATTTTTACAAGACTTTAGCTCATGGCTTTGCAATTCCCTCTCATCTGTTTTCCTGTCTTCCTCGCTGTCTCTCCCATTCTCTCCCCCTCTCTCCATCACTCCCTCTCTCTCCCTCAACCTCTTCAACACCCTCCCCCCCTCCTCTGCCTCCGCCTCTCTCTCCTCTCTAATTCCCCTCCTCTCCTGGTGTCTGTCCCTGTATTAGCGTGCTGGAGCGTGTGGGTCAGGGAGGCTGGCTGAAAGGCTGGATTTCATGATCTGTGTAGTGGAACAAATAGAACGGCCTGCCTGTATCAATCACTGTGAAGGCAGGGTTAATTATACCAGCTTCACACTCCGGTCCAAACAGATAAAACACCCAGTAATGAAATACTTACCCCTCTGATGAGTCAAACACTTGAGGAGGATATGAGGATAAGAAAAGCAGAGGGATGATTAGAAAGATGAGGGTCCCGAGGAGAAGAATGCCAGCACAAAATGTTTATCGTCGTTGTCACTTTGATGCGTCTCGTAAAAAGAGACTTTTTTTGTTTTTCAATCTGCTTGCTGGTCATTATTATTGTGCATAGGGAGAATTGGTTATTAAGAACGTTATGATTATTATAATAATCGAGGAACTGTGTGTGAAGGAGATGCCGTCATGGCCATTTTCATATAAAGCATAATACTGTGTATGATGATGATGATATCTTTATTTTGTTTACACACAAATGCACACACACTTGTTCTCTCAATTTCTCTCTGCTCTCTGTACTTCTGTCTCTCTGAGGGGAATCCTGTCTTCTGTTGGCATTGTCACCTCGGAGTTTAGCAGACGAATTAAAGGAAAAATCCATTAATTTCCGAAAAGCTTATATTGGCTGGTCGTGAATTTGCATATTTATCTTGGGCTTAGCTCTCTTCTCGTTAAAGAATAAACGCTGAAATTGTCAATTGCAAAGTTTTCCAAATAAAGTGCAATCCCACACACATACACACAGCGAGGAACACTCTCACGCATTGACGCACACATGCACACTGACACACACACGTATATATATATTGCTATACATAGTATTTAGTTAATTGAAGTCTGAAGTCCATGACAGCTATCACAACACTGTGGGTAATTCTGAAAATTAATGAGAGTGATAATGCTTAAAAGACTGTTCCAGAGTTTGCCCAAACTCATTAACTAAATCTCTAATTTAAATATATCCTAAAGACGGTTTCAAAAAGAAGGAAGGAAAAAACCCTGATACATTATTGCTCTATAAGCAGTAAACCTGAGGCTGAAAATGCTGAGGTATGTGTTTGTTCTGGGAGAGTGGGAGCGTGGCACTCCACCCAGGCCTACAGCCCCCCTTCTCTCTGAGGAGAGAGTTCAGCTTTGTTACGGGAACACCTGGAGTCTCTCACACACAATGATGCCACTGCCATTACCCAGCTCTGCCTGGACAAACACACACACACACACACACACACACACACACACACACACACACACACACACAGGGAAGGGAGTTTCAGAACCTTCATTAACCCTCGTGCTGCCTTCGGGTCACATGACCAAAAGGTTCATAACGAACCATCATTGTGTTTACCCAATTTTACCCAATACAAAACCAAATAAAAATACTTTTCTTTTAACCTTCGCAATGTGGGGGGTCTGAGACAGCCCGACGGTTAAAAGAAAATGCTTCACTTTGTTTTTGTATGCGGTAAAGTTGTCGCAATACGACGGTGGGTCACAATGACTGATGGGTCAGAACGACCCGAGGAGAACACAAGGGTTAATGCTTCTTAAAACTCTCACAGGTGGTGAATTACTCTGAGCAAGCAGTGTTGGTGTGTTCAGGCAGGGCATGTTTGAGCTGTTCAGCACATTAGAATGTTTGGTTTTGTCTCACTGGAGGGAGGTGAGAGGTAGTAGAAGAACTCACTCTCTCTAATGTATGGATGACAGGTTTTAATGCCGCTGTGCTGTCTAGGGTTGCACACGCATAAACACACATGCACACATACATAACACAAACCTACACACACACACACACACACACACACATGCATACATGCATAACACAAACCTACACACACATGCATACATACATACATACATAACACAAACACACACACACATGCATACATACATAACACAAACCTACACACACACATGCATACATACATAACACAAACCTACACCCACACACACACATATGTAACAGACGTGGTCTTGCAAGCTCCGTCAGAGGTATCGGGCAAATCGTCCCGCACTGGGTTCGAACTTACCACCTCTGGCTTCCCAAGCGCCACCACTACCAACTACGCCAACGAAAAGCTAGCTATTTGTTGATGCGGGTGGCCTGTTACATACCTGAGGAGTGAGTTTCACCGATACACATCGGCTACATTCACCCCTCAAACTCACTCCGGCCGGTTAGCTGATGCTAACCTAGCGATCCGGGTCACGGCACCAGTGTAACAGACGTGGTCTTGCAAGCTCCGTCAGAGGTATCGGGCAAATCGTCCCGCACTGGGTTCGAACTTACCACCTCTGGCTTCCCAAGCGCCACCACTACCAACTACGCCAACGAAAAGCTAGCTATTCGTTGATGCGGGTGGCCTGTTACATACCTGAGGAGTGAGTTTCACCGATACACATCGGCTACACATACATACATAACACAAACCTACACACACACATGCACACATACATAACACAAACCTACACACACACATGCATACATAGCACACACTCACACCCAGCCTTGTCATCCTGTTATACAGATGCAGTTTTGAAGTGCCGCTGGTGTTATCTCGTGTGAAGTGTCTCGCGGCTTCAGAGAGGCTGTGATAGCACATTTATCTTCTCCTTCTTCTTATCAACATCTTTTGACTTTTCCAATTAGATTTGAACATATCATTGCTTCCCCCCCTGCTCTACCCCACAGTTTAAATCACAGTTTACACAGCACCCCACAGATCCCTGACAGGCAGGGAGAAACCTGCATTTAGCTTCCAAACTGAACGCTTACTGTACAAGATTTCAATCTAAATTGAGCAATTAAATTTCTGTGCAATGCCAGTACTGTATCAGCCAAATGTTAAAACATGGTGTACAAACAAGTTATGTTTTATTCTTATTTGTATCATCATTTAGTAGCACATGGTGCCATCATGGTGAGACCTAACTAATCATCCTAAGAAAGCTAAACGTTATTTGAAAAAGGCCTTTGTAGAATGCCTTTACACAGAGGCAGAGAGGCAAGTGAGGCAGGGGCAAGTGAGGCAGAGAGGCAGGGACAGTGAGGGACATAAGCAGAGGTAAGAGGCTGTGAGGCAGAGAGGCTGTGAGGGTTGAGTGAGGCCACTGCCCAGACTCCAGAGGGTTAACTCAGTGGGGGTGGGATCTGTATGTCAATATTTGGACAGTTACTGTGTAGCACACCAGATGAGAGGAGCATCTGCTAGGAAAGACAGGAGGAGGGAGGGAGGAGGGAGGGAGGAGGAGGAGAATGTTGGCAGGCTGTGGGCACCAGTAACTGTCGGGCCATGGCACATTCCTTCTGAGAGAGCTGCTCTACAGCCCTATATGACTCTGCTCTACAGCCATCTACCACTCTGCTCTACAGCCCTCTATGACTCTGCTCTACAGCCCTCTATGACTCTGCTCTACACCCCTCTACCACTCTGCTCTACACCCCTCTCCCACTCTGCTCTACACCCCTCTACCACTCTGACCTACACCCCTCTACCACTCTGCTCTACAGCCCTCTATCACTCTGCTCTCCATTCCTCTATCACTCTGCTCTACATTCCTCTACCACTCTTCTCTACAGCCCTCTGTCACTCTGCTGTACACCCCTCTACCATTCTGCTCTACAGCCCTCTACCTCTCTGCTCTACATACCTCTACCACTCTGCTCTACACCCTTCTACCACTCTGCTCTACACCCCTCTACCACTCTGCTCTACAGCCCTCTGTCACTCTGCTCTACACCCCTCTACCACTCTGCTCTACACCCTTCTACCACTCTGCTCTACACCCCTCTACCACTCTGCTCTACACCCTTCTACCACTCTGCTCTACACCCTTCTACCACTCTGCTATACACCCCTCTACCACTCTGCTCTACACCCTTCTACCACTCTGCTCTACCGTCCTCTACCACTCTGCTCTACACCCCTCTACCACTCTGCTCTACACCCTTCTACCACTCTGCTGTACACCCCTCTACCACTCTGCTCTACACCCTTCTACCACTCTGCTCTACACCCCTCTACCACTCTGACCTACACCCCTCTACCACTCTGCTCTACACCCTTCTACCACTCTGCTCTACACCCCTCTACCACTCTGACCTACACCCCTCTACCACTCTGCTCTACACCCTTCTACCACTCTGCTCTACACCCCTCTACCACTCTGCTCTACAGTAATATTCTACCACTTTACTGTGCCTGCTAACACCAATGTCAAATCCTAAATATTGCGGAAATATCATAACTTTAATATTCCCTATTCATTAATGTTGAAAAGAGACAGAGTAAGACATTTTCTGTCTCTTCACCTCACATCTTTAACATGATTTCTTTCTTCTGTCTTCGCTCCCCAGCACAATATCACTCCCTTTCTGTCTCAAGCATACACACATTCACACACACGCACGCACACACACACACACACACACACACACACACACACACACACACACACACACACACACACACACACACACACACACACACACACACACACACACACACACACACCCCAGCCTCCTCATCTTGGAAACATCGTAAATAACTGCTGCAGATGCCAGTATGTTTATATATATCAATGAGCTGGATCATTAGATAGAACAAGAATAATCCTAAAGATCTCTCCTCAACTGAGGCTCCATAATCTGGCACAACACTTCAAAGGCCAGTCTGTTTTCCATATCAAGGCTTGGCTGTCACTAGACATCCCTCCTCGGCTGTTTACCCAGAAAACTGGCAAAATGGTCGGGAATTGAAACAGAGAAACATTTTTGTTAAGTTGTGACACTCATTAAAATGGTAGCTCTGTTCCCACCCACCCCCCCCCCCCCGGCCCTCTCTTTCTCTATTTCTCTTCACGCTCTCTCTTTTTCTCTCTACTCTCTCTTTCTAGATATCTTTCTCCCTTGCTCACATCCTCTTGCTTTGTCTCTTTCTCTGTCTCTCTGTTTCTCAGGCTGCTAAAGACGTGTTGAGAGGGGTTTCTGAATGCTCAGAACAGTCTGTGTACCCTCTTCTTGTCTGGCTAAGTGTGTCTTTGATTCAACCTGCTCTTAGTCATGTGATCCTTCTTATCTTCTCTGATCTCTCCTAAAGCCTTCCTCTCTCTCTCACAGTCTCTCTCTCTCTTTCTGTCATCAGGGCCACATTGTCTGTGAGCCAGCTCAGAGTCAAACCCACTGTTTGTGGTTGACTGTGTGTGATTGTACAGCTGCATCAGAAGGTGTACCGGGGTTGTGGCTCATGCAGCCTCGTCAGTGCTCGTTCACAAATCTGCATTAATGCACCTTTCTTCCTCCCCCCCTCCTTCTCTACCGCCTCCCCTCCCCTCCTCCCCAGCCTCCTCTTCTCCCTCCTCTCCAGCCCCTTCTCCACATCCTCTTGTCAGTCTCCCCAGCCTATCTCTCTGTCCTCCCCTCCTCTCCTCCCCAGCCTCTCTGTCCCTCCTCCCCCGCCTTTCCTCCCCAGCCTCTCCTCAGCCTCCCCACTCTCTTCTTCCTTCCCAGCCTCCACTTCGTCCTCCCCCGCCTCCCCTCCTTCCTCTCCTTGTGTCCTGCGTCCCGGGGCAACGACAAACGCCAGCCCTAATGATGAATGGAGCTCCCTGTCAGTTAAAATGAAAATTCTACGGGGGCTGATAGCTTCATATTAATGACTGTTTTATGGATCGGAGCAAGTTGTCTGAGCAAGATGGATGTGGCTGATCCGCAGGGAGATACAGGATGAGAAGTCTGCACCTCCATCCATCCATCTATCCCTTCATCCCTCTGTCCTCTGGGTCCCTGGGTGTGGCTCCTCTCTCTCCCTCTCGTTCTGGATGCTTTTCTTCTCTGCCTTCCTTCCCCCTGTCCTGCTGCTTGGCGGTTCTGGCCCACTATCCCCCCAGGTGCTCTAGTGATGGTGTTGTCACTGTCCCTCTGCATGTGTTGATTCCACCCCCCTCCCTAACCCATCTCGAGCGTGTGTGTACATAGCCCATGGCTGTCTCCGTCTTTCCCTCTCTCTCCATGCATGGGAGCTGCATCTCCGCTCTGGCAGGTAGACATGCAGAAAGGCAATAAGTAAGACAGAAAGACGGACAAACAAGACCGACTGTGGCTTTTTAAATCTGCTCGATCACAACACGAAAACCCAGAGAGAGAGAGGGGGGAGGGTGTGTGTGTAGAAAGGGAGAGAGAGGGGGTAGAGAGGGAAATGTATGGTGAGAGACGGGGAGAGATAGAGAGGAGGGGGGGGTAAGAGAGGTAAAGGTATAGTGGGAAAGGGTTGGGGGGCGTTAATAGAGAGGGGGGTGGGTAAAAGAGAGGGGGGGGGGGTAAAGATGGACATGGATTGTGTGAGAGAGAAAGAGAGAGGCGAGAGGGAGGGAGCTTTCGACTGCCGTGAGCCTGAGCAGGGGGAGGGGTGCAGCCAGGGCCAGAGTTGCAGTCTCCCACTGCTCTCTCTGTGGATGACTGTAGGGCCAGACCCATACACTCTCCTACACCCGTGTGTGTGTGTGAAAGAGAAAAGGGGGGGTATAGAGAGGCAAGAGTGACAGAATGTTTTGATCAGTTTCACTTGTCAATTTTTGATTCATAATAACTTATTGAAACTCCCCTATGTGGAACCAATCAATATTCTTCATTTTTGTTGTGACATCACAAGATGTGTGTTTCTGCCAGGGGTGAGAGGGTGGTCTCAGAAAATCCACAGGCAGACAGGCAGACATGCAGACAAGCAGACAGACAGATACTGTCTACTTGTCTGTGTCCTCATCCCACAGCTCTGGATTCTCCAGAGCTTTTTTATGTGAGTGGAATAAGGACTGGGTGGAGGATAGCCAGTCCTGCAGTCTGGGGGTCTATGATGGTGTTTCATACCAGAATACACATACACACACACACACACACACACACAGAAGAGGGAGAAGGAGAGAATTCATTTATCATGTGTCAGAGGAGCAGTCTCTTCTCCTCATGTGTGCCCACTGACTCCTGCCATCGCCATCTTTATTAACTGTCCCCTTATATCTCTCTCCTGTCTTCCTCGGCTCCCTCCCCCTCTCTCTGCCTTCCTCCCCTTCTCACACACACTCAACCCTCCTGTCTCCCTCCCCCAATCCCCTCCCATCCTTCCCCCACACCAACACAGTCCCCCTTTCCCAAGCCCTTCAAACCTCTGTTCTCGAACATATTCCTAAGATATTCCTCTGAAATGTGTGTGAGAATGTTTTTGGGTGTGTGACTGAACTTGTGTGTGTGTATGTGTGTGAGAAAAAGAAAAGAGTGTTTTTGTGCGAGTGTGCGTGTGTGCGCTTGCGCCTGTGTGCGCGTGAGACTGGCTGTGTCACACTCTGGTTCACACACCCAGGCTCGTGGTAGCCGTGGTGATGCCTGTCAGGCTGCGAGTCCAGTCGATGGATGTGTGGCGGCCGGGCCCATGTGCTGCAGGTTATGGATGTTCGGCTCCGTCTATCTCCTAGTTGTTTATATGTATCTGGGTCAAAGACAATGGAGCTGAGAGGGACAAGTCCAGCTGCTGATAAAGTGTTGCGGAAAATTAAATGTTGCTGCATTGTGGTATCATACAAATGACAAATGACGTGTGGTAATCGTCTTACCACTGATAGTGAGATCGCCGCTAGCTCCAGCCCGAGCCATGAGCACATTAATTCTGCCAGGCAGGTGTGTGTGTGTGTGTGTTTTTGTTGGCCTCTACTACCCTCTCCTATATGGGGTGACCTGTAGGGAACACTGTGTAATGGACTTCGATAGAATAGAGAGAAGAAGCCCGGGGAGGGATGAGATAAAGCCACAAACTTTAGGGAGAGGAAGTAGATAAAGTTCCTTTTTATTTACATTTAAATAACAGTTCAGCTTCACTTCTCTGGTCACTGTTTTTTCTCCTTTTTTGTTGCCTGAGTTTTTTTGGTGTGTATATATATATATATATACGTAAAAAGAAAAATCTATCATTTCAGAATTGGACTTGGAATTCATCATTGGACAGCAGATGAATGTAGAGTTCTTCCCTGAGTGCTGCAGGGCTGGGGGCGAATTTCAAATGCAAATTTCTGCTCTTGTTTTCTTAATGAAATGTACAGCCGATGAGAAGCGGTGGCAGCTGGACAGGATGGGTTAGGTTAGCTGCTGACTCCAGGGCTGCCTGTCTGTCTGCACGCCTTCCTGTCTGTCTGCACACCTTCCTGCCTGTCTATCCATCCATTTTTCTCTCCATCAGAGTTTCTGGCAGAAAATCTGCCGCTGCCGAGTGCAACAGGTTTATCAATTTGAGCTGGCCAAGTGCACAACTAAACGCATGTGAAAGTTAACAAATCCCCAGGGTAAATTGAGTCCGATTTCGGCTGTCTGCGAGAGGCTGGGGAGGTGCGACACGCTGGATTGAACTCTAATGCCTCAGGCCAGAGCAATCAAACCAGAGCAGTTCAAGACTCTCCAGGCTCAGCCAGCCGAGTAGAGAAAGAACGGGAGAGGAAAGAGGTTGCAGGGAGGAGGGAAGGGGCTACGTAGAACGAAGGGGGTTTGTTGATGACAAGGGAGGAGACGGGAGAGGAGAGGAGAGGGAAAAGGATTGGAAGTAGAAGAGAGTAGAGGAGAGGAGAGGGGAACTTACTCAGGGGTAATATTAGCTGATAAGATACTCTTTCCAAATATCAGCTGACACCCAGTCTGTTCTTACTGGTTCAGAAACAGGCAGGCTGGCTGAAAGAAATGATGACGAATAAAACTGAATCAAGTAATTAGCAATTAACAATAGCCTTGATTTCTGTAGCTGTCCCCATGGGCCATAGGTACAGGAACAGACAGACTCGACAGGCGATGACTGGAACAGGAATGACTGCGTATACACTGATCAGATAATGAGATGTTTTTGTATGGGGTAAAATTGGGTAAACACAACGATGGTTCGTTATGAACCTTTGGGTCATGTGACCCGAAGGCAGCACGAGGGTTAATAAATTGTAATAATGTTTATTTCCATATTCACTCTCCAATGAACAAACAACATGAACAAGCTAAATGGTGTTAAAATGAAAAAAGAGGTGCTTTTCTAAATTTATAAGGAGGCCTTATGGACATTTTGTCGTATATTTACCGTTGTGTAATTATTATTGTATATTTACACTAGTCTGATTCAGGTGAAGCTTCAACAAACCTTTATTTTACAGACTAAGATTTTCCATTTCGTACTCTGCCTGGTATTTCCCTGTCTGGCTGTATGAGGTGTGTGTGTGTGTGTGTGTGCTTAGTGAGCTGATGGGTGCGGCAAAAGTGCACAGGATTTTGGTCACCAAAAATGCTGTTTCATAAAATTGATTAAAGCAGTCCCTGTCTCCTAATGATGAACCCTGTCACTGTAGAACATTAGAGTGAATACTCACGTGCATTTACACTAAAACACACACTCAAGTTTATTTTTGTTTATTCCACACTCAAGTCCAATCAAAACTAGTTTTGATAAGTCAATAAAGCAAACAGATGCAGTGTACAAGAAGCTGAGGGGTATGTAGAGGAGAAAGAGTGGTCTTCTGTTCATCAGAAGTGCATTTAACCTGGACCAGTGACACATTGCACTGTGTTTACAATGCAGAGGAAACAGGAAGTCAACTCAGACTACACATCCCTGGCTAAAGCAGACTGGAGAGAGAGAAGGAGAGAGAGAGAGAGAGAGAGAGAGAGAGTGGGGGGAGAGGGAGAGAGAGAGGGAGGGAGAGAGAGAGAGAGTGGGGGGAGAGAGA